>NW_017265135.1:994740-1254673 GCF_001638985.1 Phycomyces blakesleeanus NRRL 1555(-) | reverse complement strand
GAGATCAAAATTTAGAAAATAAATCCAAAAAAAAAAGAATGTCATCATCGTAGTCATTTACCTAGGATCAGTAACATTAATGAAATGACGAACTCGTCCCCAATAAGTCGATTGAGGGTAACGAGGTTTTGCTTTTTTTTTAAAAAAATAAAATAAAATAAAGATATAGAAACAGTTTCCAAGGTTACCACTAGATTGTTGTTTGATTTGTTTTCATAAAAAAGCAAAAAAAAAAAAAAGGGGGGGTGGGGGGGGGGGGGCAAAAAACTCACATAGGTCTAAAGGTTGAAAGGTTGACATTGTTTAAAGGTGTTGTAAGAGAATAAAAAACAAATAAAAATTACACTTTCCCACACACAAAGATAAACCACCAATTCACATCTCACATCACATCTTACTTTAAATATACTATGATAAAATATATATATGGCTATTGTAACACACACACAGAGAGAGAGAGAGAAAATTTATTTACAGTTGATGTAGATCATTAACTATATTTCATATACGATGAATAATAATAGAGTGAAAATGCGCTGTATTAAAAAAACCTTTAAATATTATCTATGTACTGTGTACTGCATTTTTTTTTATAAAAAAAATATTGTGTATATATAATGTATGCATGGTGAAGGAAGAGAGTAAGTAAAAAGAGTGTGAGGGGAAAGTTGTATGTATGTGTATGTGAGTGTGTATGTGAGTGTGTAAGGTGTATGTGTTAGTGTGTAAAGTGTGCCTTTGTTTGGTGATGCATGGATGTTTGGAAATTACAGAAAAGGTGGATGAAAATTATGTCCGTGTTTGGTATGCTTTTTTTTTCTTCTTCTTCTTCTTCTTTCCTAACAAAAGAAGAAGGAAGAAGAGGAGGAGGAGGAGGAGAGAAGGAGGAAGAAGGAGGAAGAATTCAAGGAGAGCAGGAGAGAGAGAGAGAGAGAGAAAGAACAAGATGAATATGAAATAAAGAGTGACAGAGGTGGAGCTTTTTCTACTTATTACAAGCCCACCAAACACATTCTTCCCCGTTCGTCAAGCATCTTGTTTTGTTCTTCCTCGATATCCTCATCATCAAGCCTGTTGTAATCTTCCCCCCAGCTAAAGCCCTCCATGATTTGCGAAACACCGAGAATATCAACATCCATACCAACATCATACCACGAAGTTGATGTGTCATCTTCACGAATCAAGCCGGGTGTTGTATCACGATGGAACGGAGGAGAGAAATCAGAGGTTCCAAAGGTTTCATCCTTGTAGCCTTCCTTGAGTGCCGAAGAAATGTTATCAAATGCGAGTGTACAGTGTTTGCCATCCCTCACAACTTCCAGCTGATGTCGCTCAAGGTTAAACTCTGACACGGGGCGATCCAATATAGAAGCAACATCCTTCAACACATCATTGGTAAACAGCATCGGGTTTGACATAATGTCATCCGGTCCCATTCCAGGTCGCAAAATAGCCGATGGTCTCATAGCCATTGCGGATACATTGCTGCCTAAATTATTGGTTGTCTGAGCATATTTTGGCTGTACCTGCATCAAATTACTCATGTTCGTAGTAGTCGTTGTAGTCGTAGTTGTGGTAGTCGACTGCTGCATTGTCTCAATTGGCATTTCAAATTTCATCTTTGCCTGAATTACATTTACTGATCCCTTAGCTTTACTATCTTTCTGTTCAACAGTAGCCGGAACAGCATTGACAACAGAACTAGTCGAAGCAGAAAGTGTCTGCTGTTGGATTTGCTGCTGAGCTTGCTGCTGAATTTGCTGTTGCGGTTGAGATTGCATTTGTTGTGTCTGTACTTGCTGTACTTGCTGTGGTTGTGTCTTCTGTGCTTGTTGCGCTTGTTGTTGTGCGTGTTGTGCTTGTTGTTGTGCTTGTTGTTGCCCTTGTTGTTGCCCTTGTTGTTGCCCTTGTTGTTGCCCTTGTTGTACTTGCTGTGCTTGCTGTGCTTGCTGTGCTTGCTGTGCTTGCTGTGCTTGCTGTACTTGTTGTACTTGTTGTACTTGTTGTACTTGTTGAGCTTGCTGTGCTTGCTGTGCTTGCTGTGCTTGCTGTGCTTGCTGTGCTTGCTGTGCTTGCTGTGCTTGCTGTGCTTGCTGTGCTTGCTGTGCTTGCTGTGCTTGCTGTGCTTGCTGTGCTTGCTGTACCGGCTGTACCGGCTGTACTGGCTGTACTGGCTGTACTGGCTGTACCGGCTGTACCGGCTGTACCGGCTGTACTGGCTGTACCGGCTGTACTGGCTGTACTGGCTGTACTGGCTGTGGCTGCTGTGGCTGCTGTGGCTGCTGTGGCTGTACTGGCTGTACTGGCTGTACTGGCGGCGTAGGGTGACCATGCTGCTGTGGTGGTACAGATTGCCCTTGTTGCTGCGGGGAAAGACCTTCACTTCCATTTTGGGCTAACTGGGCTTTTACAGCATCAATTCGTTCATTCAAAAGAGTTCTAATCTGTTGCTGTTGACTCTCTGTAAGGCCAATCTTTCCTTGGGCAGCCTGTTGAAGAAGCCAGCTACACTGAAGAGCCCTTGGAGGCAGTAGACTAACAATCTGAGGAGATATTCCGCTTAAAATTGCTGCTTGATAAATCATTGCGGACTGTGCCTGTCTTTGGTTGGCTGCCATTCCCATCTGAGCGCTCGCAGCCATAGTAGCATTTGGTGTCATTCCTTCGGATATTTTTGTTGGACTTTGATGATTCATTTGTTGTTGCTGTGCTTGCTGTGCTTGCTGTGCTTGCTGTGCTTGTTGAGCTTGCTGCTGTATTACCTGCTGTTGTTGTAATGCCTGTTGTTGTAACAGTTGATGATGATGAGCTTGCTGCTGTTGTGCTTGTTGCTGTTGTGCTTGCTGTTGCGCTTGCGCTTGCTGTTGCGCTTGCTGTTGCGCTTGCTGTTGCGCTTGCTGTTGCGCTTGCTGTTGCGCTTGCTGTTGCTGGGTAAGTTGTGTCTGTTGAGCTTGATGCGGTTGAATATGTTGCTGCTGTGGCGTCTTCATGTGATCAGCGTTTTGGGAAGCTGGGCTACCTGCTGTAGAACTACGTGGGCCATCTACCGAAACAAATTGATTATTAGGTGTGGCTGCTGAAGAAGATGGAGTTGAAGCGGACGGACTCAAAGCCATATCCTTATCATTCGGTGCTTTCTTTTGTTGGGCTTTATTAGCTGTTGGAGATTGACCACTTGTTCTTCGCTGTTTTTTAGGTGTAGGCATCTTAAGATCAATACTAGCACGTTTTATATTTGTTTGGCTAACAGTTTTTGAAGTTGTAGATGGGCTTGACCCAGGCTGAGGGTGAGCTTCAATGTTCTGGGAAGTCAAAGGTCGCCCATGCTGTTTCTGCTGATTTTGCTGTGCCTATTGTTGTGCGAATATGAGTATGTGCTTGTGTCTGAGCTACTTTTACCTCTGTCTGTGATTGTGCTTGAGCCTGGGCTGCCTGTGCCTGTGCCTGTGCCTGTGCCTGTGCCTGTGCATGAGCCTGGACTGCTTGCACTTGTGCTTGGGCCTGAGCTAGGGCCTGAGCTTGGGCGGCCTGAACTGCTTGAGCTTGGGCAGCCTTCTGATGGGCTAACTGTTGTGCTTGTTGCTGCTGTTGCTGTTGAATAACCATACGAGCATGGGCCTGTTGCTGAGCAAGTTGCGTCTGTTGAGCCTGATGATGTGCCTGTTGTTGTGCTTGCTGTTGTGCTTGCTGCTGGGCTTGCTGTTGTGCTTGCTGTTGTGCTTGCTGTTGTGCTTGCTGTTGCGCTTGCTGTTGTGCTTGCTGTTGCGCTTGCTGTTGCGCTTGCTGTTGAGCTTGCTGTTGAGCCTGGTGTTGTGCTTGTTGTTGAGCCTGTTGTTGTGCTTGCTGTTGAGCCTGTTGTTGTGCTTGCTGTTGAGCCTGTTGTTGTGCTTGCTGTTGAGCCTGTTGTTGTGCTTGCTGTTGAGCCTGTTGTTGTGCTTGCTGTTGTGCTTGCTGTTGTGCCTGTTGTTGTGCTTGCTGAGGTTGTTGCTGTGGTTGTTGCTGAGGTTGTTGCTGTGGTTGTTGCTGAGGTTGTTGCTGAGGTTGAGCTTGCTGTGCCTGTTGTGTTTGCTGTCCCTGCTGTGGAGGCTGACCTTGCCCCTTTCCTTGCTGGGCACCACTTCCAGTAAATGCTTGGTTAGGAGTAGAAACAGGAGTTTGAATTTGATGCTGCTGCTGTTGAGTTTGCGGTTGCTGTGGTTGGAGATGTACTGGAAGAAGCCCTAATCCCATTTGAGCCTGCTGTTGATTTTGTTGTGGTGTAGAGGTGGATTGTGTTGAGCTTGCTCCAGTTTGACCTTGTTGTTGAACAGGTGTACCGTTGATCTGCGACTGCTGTTGTTGCTGTTGTTGCTGTTGTTGCTGCTGTTGTTGCTGTTGTATAATGTGTTGTTGCTGTAAATTAGCTGCACCAACTGCATTTCTGACCCAAGAAAAATAACCGCTGAACTGCTCTTTTAACTTCTGCAAGTTTTCAAGAGTTATAACATATTTGTTCTGAGGAATCATATTAAGTTGGTCTTCAAACATATATTTCATCAAGATAAGACGACGGGTAGCTTCCATATTTGATGTCATAGCAAGGAACACGGGAAGTAGATTATCAAGCTTGTCGTACATAGGCTTCATTTGAGTTATTTGATCGCGAATGGCAGCTTGTTCCTGATCGGATAAATCCTCTAAAAATACTGTACGCCCTAAACATAAAATATAAGCTTTCTTTCTTTCCTTCAAGATATCAATCTAAAAAAACCCGTTTCTCACCTCTACTTGTTCTAATGCCCTCATCTACTTGACGAACAACATCAGCTGCATTATTCCGCTGTTGAAAAGTTACAGCTGCTCTCATAACTTGATTCGTCTGTTGGCCAGTTCCAGCCAAGGCTGGATTTGTGGGTGTTTGAGCTTGATTTTGTTGAGATTGTGCTGCATTTTGCTGTTGCTGCTGTTGCTGTTGCTGTTGCTGCTGTTGCTGTTGCTGCTGTTGCTGTTGCTGTTGCTGTTGCTGTTGCTGTTGCTGTTGCTGTTGCTGTTGCTGTTGCTGTTGCTGTTGCTGTTGCTGATGAATATGTTGCCCTAACACGTCATGATTACCCATTTGCGGACCTTGATGGCCTTTTGTTAAAGTATTGCTTTGTTGCGCCAGCATATTTGGTTGCGGTTGTGCTTGCTGCTGGGCTTGCTGTTGCGCTTGCTGTTGCGCTTGCTGGTGAGCTTGCTGTTGCGCTTGCTGTTGAGCTTGCTGTTGAGCTTGCTGTTGAGCTTGCTGTTGAGCTTGCTGTTGAGCTTGCTGTTGAGCTTGCTGTTGAGCTTGCTGTTGAGCTTGCTGTTGAGCTTGCTGTTGCGCTTGCTGTTGCGCTTGCTGTTGCGCTTGCTGTTGCGCTTGCTGTTGAGCTTGCTGTTGAGCTTGCTGTTGGGCTTGCTGCTGGGCTTGCTGTTGTTGTTGGTTCTGGGATTGATTCTGTGCTTGGGTTTGTTGTTGAGCAGGTTGTCCCTGAGAAGTTGGTTGTTTCTGTTGTGAATTTGCAACTATAGAAGCTGATCCTGGTGGAACAGAAGTTTGTTTCATCATAGTTCCAGGAGGGTAAGAGTTAGCTTGTAAAGGTGAGGCTGAAGGCGCGAAGCTACCGGGAGGTCTGAAATTGGTATTCTGTATGTTTCCTCCGTTAGCTTTAGCTATCGCCGCAGGTATGCCCATACTGATCATCTGTTGCTGTGTTAGACCCATTGTGGCCAAAGTAGCGTTTACGCCTGCAAATCCCTGAGGCCCCGCCTGTTGGTTTTGACCCTGGGGTTGGCCTTGGGATTGGTGTTGGGCTTGTGCTTGTGCCTGTGCATTCTGGATAGCTATCTGACGAGCAATAAACATTTGTAGCTGTTGAGGAGACAGTGGAAGGGTAGAGGGGTTGATGGTGCCATTTACAGCACCGTTTCCTAAGCCCTGATGCACATTTATAGGCATGGCTTGAGGAGGATTCTGTCCAGTTTGGGAAGTCTGTCCATTTGGTGCTGACATTACTACAGCAGCACCAGTAGCAGCAGTTGTTGCCCGGTGAATAGCCAACATCTGAGCATTTTGGGCTTGACCAGCCGCCTTTATTTGTTGTTGTACTGGTAATTGTGGTGAAGATTGCTGCTGCTGCTTTTGTTGTTGCTGTTGTTGTTGCTGTGGCTGTGGCTGTTGCTGTTGCTGTGGCTGTGGCTGTGGCTGTGGCTGCTGTTGTTGCGGCTGCTGTTGCTGTTGTTGCTGTTGTTGCTGTTGTTGCTGTTGTTGCTGTTGTTGCGGCTGTTGCTGCTGTTGCTGCTGTTGCTGTTGCTGTTGCTGTTGCTGTTGCTGTTGCTGTTGCTGTTGCTGTTGCTGTTGCGGTCGAGACATCATTGTCTGCTGATAAGCATTAGACCTCAGCTGTGTCTGTCCGACAATTGTAGGTTGTTGGTTGGGATTTAAAGGAGAAGCTAACATCTGAAGTTGTTGCTGTTGCAATTGCTGTTGTTGTAACTGTTGTTGCTGTTGCTGTTGATGTTGGTGGTGTTGCTGCTGTTGTTGCTGCTGTTGTTGCTGCTGTTGTTGCTGCTGTTGTTGCTGCTGTTGTTGCTGCTGTTGTTGCTGCTGTTGTTGCTGCTGTTGTTGCTGCTGTTGTTGATGCTGTTGTTGATGCTGTTGTTGATGATGTTGCTGTTGCTGTTGCTGTTGCTGTTGCTGTTGCTGTTGCTGTTGCTGTTGCTGTTGCTGTTGCTGTTGCTGTTGCTGTTGCTGTTGTTGTGGTGGTGGTGGTGGCGTTTGCTGTATTTGAGGTGAGCCTATTGGCTGTTGTTGGGGATTTGGGTTTATCTGTTGTTGAGGTATTGCTCCAGCCATGTTTGGTGTTAATTGGCCATTTTCACCCATGGTTGGAGGATTTCCAGCTGCACTAGCTTGGCTCTGATTTTGCATTGTAACCTGACATTTGATTTGATATAGTTTTCGCGCATAGGCCAGAATATATTGATTCTAACCAGTGGAATAAAAAAGAAACGAGTCAAGAAATCCCGCCGTGACACATCGGGTGATTTGCTGCACCCTCATCCTCTTCAATTCTTACCTTGCTGGTACTTCTAGTGTGAAGAGTGGCTTCAAAATTCACTGAAGCTTGATGAATGTCATTTTCTGAAGTAGTAGGTGACAAATGTCGGAGAGCTTGTCCACTGCACCACAATACTATTGTAAGTCAAGTGAACTGAGAGCGCGTGCTTGGCCGTAAGCCAAGGACGAAAAAGGCCAAGGCCGAAAAGACATGCATGGCAAAAAGATTTGGTTTTATAACTTACAGTCTAGATACAAAATGAGCTCTTTCTTCTGTTTTCATATCATCACGCCAGTTAGGATTTGGCTGGGATTCAGCTGTGATTCCCATGCCATTAGGTGTTCCCATTGCCTGTGAGCCATTTGGGCCATTCAGATTCGGGTTCATTGTGATGGAATTGTGGAATCTTTGGGCTTTTTTAGGCTTTTAGGATGCGGCAGCGTAATCTACAACTGCGGAAGGATCAAGTCTTTTATTTTGAAAGAAACCCTTGTGAAATAGTGGGAAAAACGACCAAAAAAGGTATTTTTAAAAAGAGTATAGAGTGATTAAAAAAGAAAAATGAAAAAAAGAAGCAGACGGAGAAAGGGCATCAGAAAAAGGAGAGACCCAAAAGGTCCCCCATCCTACAAAGCCGCGTCACATAAGTGCGTGACTCCCTCCCCTAATTTCTATCCATGTGGCACGCCAAAATAAGCAACTGAGCACCCCCTCTTTTCCTTTCTCTTTTTTATTTATTTGATTTTTATATGATTTTTTATTTTTTATTTTTTATTTTCATATCAATGACGCCTCGACAGGTTCGCTCTGTCCAGCAGTGCGCGCCGCCCGTCCTCTCCGTCGGCGGGTAGTAAGTGTAATAAACCGTGGCATTGGACGCACGTCAAGGTCTGGGCTTACATTTGCAGACGCTTGAAGGTGCTCGATCCACAACACTTGTTCTTCCTCCAATGATGATCTGATAAGCATTTGCGGTCCATTGCTCACTCGTAGTCGGAACACATTTCTGTATTTGAGATAATCTGGCGCTGAGCCTGCCTCAGCCAATTGCATTGAATAAGACCATACTGGCTTCATTCCCTCGTATGGCTCGATCTTGTAGGCATGAATTGTGGTTCCCCATAAGACTAGATAAAGCTTCCTAATTGACAATGTCAGAGGTGAGTATGAATGTGTGGGAGTACAAAGGAGAAATAATAATACTTTTTGTAGTAAAAAAAGATAAAGTGAAGTAATTAAGTGAAATTGAATGAATTTTCCACATGGCAAGAGTCAAATCCGTCAAATGAAATAAAATGAAATAAGATCCAATAATGATTACTTGGATATTATACATAAACTAAGCTAAGCCAAGCGTGTGTGTGCATATAAAAGTATAAAAATAAACATATGTAATGTATACTGTATATACATAAAAACAATGGTCACCATGACTACCAATAAAGTATAATCGGTAACCATGACAACTATAGTTAAAAAATTTACTCACTTCCATGCTCGGTCTTTTGATTCAACCTTGGGCCGTTCCATTTCGCGTTTCACTCGTACAAACCCCATCTTGAAGATAGTGCATTCGTATTCCGGTAGGACTTCTCTACCCTCTTCCTCTCTTGGCTCTACTGTTCGCTGTGAGAGGTAAGCTGGGAAAATTGATGTCCAGGGGTGAATAGGATCATCGTAGTGTGGTGGTTCGAGATCTATGTTATCGTCTTTTGGTTGTTCTGATGGTGCTTCGGCTCCGGGTTCGACTTGTTCGGATGCGACTGAGATGGGTATAGACACCGAAGAATGAGAGGATTGGGAATAAAATCGTAACTTGTTGAGGACAAAAGGCCATTGAGCGCTTTTTTTACGCTGCCACGGCATGCCGGCGGCTGTGAATAAGAGATTGTTAGAAAGACGTCCGAGTGTTGGTAGATGATAAATGGTTTATTTTTATTTTTTGAATTGGCTAGGGTGTGTAAAATTGCTCTATATTATGAGACTCTTAGTTTACCTAGACAATTGACAGAAGTAGAATCACTGCTTAGCATAGTTGAATGAATGTATATATACAATAATGAAGAAAATGATGAGGAAGCCACAGAAAAAGTGGAGTGGAATGAGATTGGGGGTTAAATAAAGACAGGAACGGGGACTTGATTTTGCTTTGGGTTGGGCTATTTAAATACTTTTTTTTTATTTTTTTTGGATTTTATGATTTTTAGGTACAAAATATATTTATATAAATATTTATATATATATATACATATATACATATACATATACATATACATATATATGTGTGTGTGTGTGCGTTAGTATGTACTTATAACCTTTTATGTATACCAGTGAAGAGAAAGAGAAAGATCGTAATAGGGAAACAGAGTACTATAGAATGTTTCTACCCGCTTTTTTGTCTTTTCTTTCTTTTATCGCCTTGACAACAACCCTAGTTTGGTAACTCGTAGCTATTTATTTCTTTAGCTATTTTCTTTTATGATTACATGTTTATTATTTTTAGTATTGGTATTAATACTAATGCTAATGTCAATACTAGGACTGATATTGCTGTTGCTATTATCTGCCTACTCATCATAAACACTTCTTCAAAGCCCCCCCCCCCCCCCCTTTATTATAAAGATATATTTAGAGATTTAGGCATGTAATGTACAGCTGAAGATATGGGCAGACTAAAAGTTAAAAATAATAATAAAATTATTATTGTTATTGTTATTATTAATATTATGATGATGTCTTTGGCTTATTTTATTTTTCTTTTGGCTATACTGACTACCTCGCGATCCGTAAAGGTTTCGTCAGTGATCATAGAAAAGAAGTAGACAGTTACCAGCATCCATGGGTATACTTGTGCCACGTAGGACAAAAGGGAGAGATGCATGTGGGACTCGAGTCAAATAAAAAAATATTAAAATAAAAAATAACAAGACTCCCATGCCAACCTGTACTCCAGAGTGAAAAGAACAATGAATCATGACTAATACAGGCCTGTATATTTTTTTGTAATTCTTTTTTTTTCATTCTTACTAGATATTATTTCTAGTAAAATAAGGTCAATAAAGAATATGGTTGGATCCAATTACAAGTTAATTCAAAAGAAACCAATCGAAAGTGACAAAGTAAAATTGATCACTTTAAATAAAAAAAAAAACAAAAAAACAATGTTTACAGGATTTATAGAAAAGGACAAAAACTACATTTATTGATTGATTGATTTATTAACCATGCTCACAGAACCACCGAAAACAGTCTGGTCCCCTTACCTCTTTAAATTTAAACAATTAAGCATTATTTTTTGTATCTTTTTATATATATATACAATTTGTTTACCTCCAACCTGCTGTCATCTTTAAAACGTTTCTGGACTATCGTGCTTATATAAGACATATGAATAAAGATGTGAGCTAGTCTCTAGAATATCTCTTTGTACTCTCGGTAAAACTATTACTATTATTACTTTGAAAAGAAAAAATGGAAAGAAGGAAAGAAGGAGGTATCTTGTGAAAAGATGTACATTATTGTAGATTTGTAGAATTTTCTTTCTACGGCAAAATTTAATTCAAAAGTATATATGTAGTCTTTAGACTAGCTGAATTGGACTGACCCAATTAACCTGTTCTAGAGTATGTCTTAAGATCTTCAAAGACCAAAAGGTACACACATTTGATGATCGCAAAGAAAATCTTTCTTTCTTTCTTTCTTTCTTTTTTTGGTCTTCATTTGATTGCCAAGCCTTGAATGACCGTCGGGTAAACTTCATTTTGGGGGCAATTCCCATAAGAATGATGACACAGAGACACATATTCTTTTTTTATATATATATATTTATGTTTTACACTGTAGCACCTATTTTCATAAACACAAGTACACCTTTTTATTATTAGTATTTTTAAAGAGTGTACGCCCCCTCGCGGTTGATCTTCCGTCTAGGTGACAAAGGATCGACGTAACCAGCCTGGCTTATCGAAAACGAACGGCCAGAACCAATTTAGGTTCTCCATTTGTTTGGACTCTATTGGGAAATCAAAATTTTGAAGAACCCTAAGAATAAACATATATTACATTAATAGCATTTGAAAATAAAAATCCAAAAAAAAAATCAAGTCAAAATTAAGTGGTCGCTATAATTCTCCTCTTTCTCTTTTCCTTTCCTTTGAAGTCTGTTTCCAAGTCATTAAAATCCATTTTCAGCCTACATTTACCTATTAACCTTTAAATTAAAACGCTAAAAAAAATTAACAATATTTGATGTCTTATAATCGTCTTGCTTTAATCAATAAAGAAATAGCAAGAATAAAATTATGGGCTCTTGACATCTTGTGACAATCATAAAACTAGAAATGTTACGAATAAGATCCAAGCGAAAGCAACGGATAATTCGCTTCTCCGTTCCTTTTAGACCATATGATCGTCTCTCATTTTGCGCCGAGATTCCTAAACTTTCGGAAAGCATCAACATACTTCCGTTGCCGTGAAACAAGAAGATTCAAACCTTTGCTTAATATTTAACTGTTTGATTATCGAATGAACAAGTTTATTGGTCTTTAAGAAATAACAGTTATTACTACTACGCGAGTTAAGGGGAGGGAGGGGGAGGAATATTAGGAAGAGTAGGAAGAATAAAAAAAAAGATGAGGAGATGGAAAAAGGAAGGAGTATGTGGAATGGAGAAATATAACATCCTTAGGGTTCATAAGGAGGGTGGTTTTGGTAAGCTACTGGGATAGGTAACGGCCGCTGCTCTAATTGTTTAGTAAGAACAAGAACTCCAAGAAATAGATCGCAATCACGCTTGGATTCTTCAATTCGGACAACGTAAAGACAATCGGGAATATCATTCGTTTTATAAAGAGGAATAAGGTAAAAGTCCTTGACCTTTGTTTTGTTGTGTCCTACTACACCGTACCGTTGCCGAGAATTAAAGTATTTCAAGAGTGTATCCGACTGCCTAAGATTGGAATCTTTGGCTTCTTTAGCTGCATCAGGCAGTAATGTTGAAGGTTCAATTTCAAGTAATATGATTTCTCGGCTAGACGAATATTGTGTTTGGGACACATAGGTCGTCACTCTGTCCTGTGGTATCCGCCCCTCGATCCACATGGTAGGAGAGAGCACATCAGCCCATTCGGCATCACTGAGAGGACGCCCTCCTACCTGGCGCGCCACTGCCTCAAATTCAGCAACCTGGGGCATGTTCACCCTTCCTTTCCAAATACTGGGCAATTTGGGTGTCTCGTCAACCTCCATCTTATCCACACGCACAGTCTCACCCTCGCTTGTACGACGCGTGGTAATGATTCCCTCATCGTCACTACCAATCTCCAATTGAATATCTTCGTCTCCCAGCAACTTCTCGACATCAAACGTTGATTTTCGTTTCTTATTTCGGTCAGATCCAACAAGACCTACGCCTGCACGTTTATTAGAATCCTCCCGCATGCCCTCAGTCGAGACACCAATACGGGCCAGAATATCGTCCAAAGGATCATGACGTGCTGGTATCGTAGGTGTTGTGCTCAAACTGGACTTTCTGCTGTCTGGGAACACATCAGACTCGGTTCCTGTCGTGTCATCTTCACTCGTTCGCTCGTTGTTTTGGTAAACCATGACCATCTCCTGGGCCAGTTTTTTGGCTTTACTTGAATCATCACCATATTCATTTTCACCTTTTGGTATCATGATAATATCTCCCTTGTGAGTCTTTTTGATAAAAGGCACATTCTGAACCTTTAGAACAGAGTTCTTTATACTCTTCTTGCGCAGGGTCTCGGACATCGATTTAAGTTCAGGGTTAGCCATGTCTTCAGAAGACATCTTGATGAGTTCATCAGGAGTAAGTTCGCCGGTAATAACTCTGATCTGGAATACTTCGTTGGCCTTGTCTTTGAGGTTGTAAAGCAAGGTTCTGAACTTTCCTTTGTACCTCTCGCCACATTTCAGTTGCTTACTTGCTTGAGAGATCGGGTCACCCAATTGGAGATACATGGCTTCTTCGATCGAACTAGCCAGCTCCTCGGCCATATTTTGCGTAGGTCTTGACTTTGCTGGGCTTTTTTCTATATTTGTAGTGTCTGAAATAACATTTCCGTTGCTGCTGATCGTCTCTGGCGTGGTCGTGTCAGGTACAGCGGCATTTGAAGTAGCATTATTTTTTGTGACATCCTTCCCTGGGGCAGTTGCATCTGTCAGGATACGATCTGGAGTAATTGTATTCGAGTCTGTGACCTCTGAGCTCGTTATCTCAGGTACAGGGCTGGATCCAGGAACTCCGCTGCTTGTAGACTCCAAGGCAGTCGTGGTCACATTGCTAGCTTTCTCGTTTGTGGCCACATCGTCATTTTCGGCCTGGACTTGCTTATCTTGGGATTCTTGATCAGACTCGGAGTCAAAAAGAGTCGGTTCTTTTTCAATGGCAGCATCCATGATAGACTTGAGAATGGTTGTCATGTTCTTGACAACGTTCTTTCTGATAGGATTCTCTTCAGTGGTAGATTGGTTCGGTGATTGGAGTTCAAATATAGGCGAGTTTGGTCCACTAGAGTTTGTGCTGATGCTAATTGAAGGCTTCTTGTGGTGGGTAAGAAGCAGGTTGGATTTTTCGGGCACATTTGTGCCAGTGATGTCAGTGGTTCCAGAGGTGCCAGAGGTACCAGAGGTACCAGAAATGCTTCTAGAACGTCTTTGGCTAATACGCGGCTCTTCAAGTTCGGGATTATACTCAAAGACATTGGCTTTTTGGCGCATGGCATCCACGCGAGCACAGATATCACTACAATAAGAATCTACGCGTGTTCTATTTTGGCAAGGTGGATAGAGGCATTTTGCTTGGTTTGTCAAATTACGTGGGTGTCTTCCGCCATAAGTCTAATGTACAAATAAGAGTTAAAAAAAATTCAGTTTTTTCGAATTTTTATATAACAACCAACTAATTGTTATTATTAATTATTTACTTTTACTTTTACGTTAATTCAATTTAATTTACCTTTTCTGGCACTCTTCTGGTCTTTTCTTGGAAAGCTGGTACTGGTTTTGGTAACAATATCTTGTTTTCTGCCTGAGCAAGTGCTGCATTCTCCCTTGATTCTTTGACTGATAGATGTATATGTATAAAAGAAAATATAAGAAGATAAGAAATAAATACAAATGATGAGTAACTTTAGTTAGAATATGGTGGAGGTTCCCCCTCTATTTGACCATAATTGTGTTATTCACACTATGCATATAGCTTTCTTTCTAGATATATTTGTTTTATCAAAGTCCATGTCATTTTCTTTTTTTATATTCCAGACAAACGCATGGCAACAGACAGAAGGTAGGATCCCATACGAATATATGTATATACATATATGCATATATGCATATATACAAAAAAAGAAGGTCTGCCACAGAAGAAAGTGAATTACCACACGTAGTAAACATGGGAAGTCTCCTTTTCTTTAGTAGACCTTCTGCGATGTACATCGCAAGAAATATGTATATGTACATATATACATGTATATAAAAGGGCAGACAATCACTTTGTTCGATAGGTCAAAGCAAAGTGTAAAAAAGAAATACAATTACACGCGGTAACAGAAACAGAGATTTCCTGTTATCTTTTGGTTTTCGCGCTTTAAATAAGTACTATATTGCGAGTAAAGGAAGAGAAGAAGGAAGAGAGAGAGAGAGAGAGAGGGAAGGAGGGAAGGGAAGGGGATAGGGAAGGACAGGGGCAAGGTAAAGAGCTTGGGGACGGAAAATATATAGAAGATGTTGTTTCAAAGTATGTCTTTCCTTCTTCTTGTCCATACGTCTTCTTTGGTTGTTTGTTTGCTTGTTTGTTTTTGGCAAAAGATATTTCATTTTTGTATTTTGTGCCATACACCAGAAATAGCATTTTCTGAAGGTATAACAACTCTCTCTTTCTCTTTCTCTTTCTAACCATTCACTACTATAATATCTGCTATCCCATTTGTACTCCATGTAAAATTTTGGGATACTCCCACCATATAATAATAAACATAAAGCAAAATTCTTACCTTTCTCCTCATCTTGGACAATACTACCAGCATTCGAATCGGATAATGCAGGAGAAACAGCCGTTGAAGGCAAAGTAGATTTCGATTCTCTAATAGTATAATTTCCTTCGGCAGCATCAGTCGCAGCCTTGGCAACAACTTTACTGGCAGTTGCAGTATTTGTAGCATTGACGACAGAAGAAGCAGCAGAAATTTCTGCTGATGCTGCCTTAGAATCCGCTTCTTCTTTGGCAGCCTTTGTTTTCTCACTACATTTCTCACAAACCCAGTCAAGATCCTCTGCTTCTTCAGGATCAAGATCGACGCACGCACAATGAAACCTGAACACATTAATGTTAATAAACTGTAACAGTGATTTGTTTGTGTATGTATGTATGTATGTATGTATGTACACACAATAAACCTAATAATATACACATACCATTCCTCGCATTGACCGCATTGAACCATAGGATCTCCGTTATAGGGCTGTTGACATATACAGTAGAGTTTCTTGGTTCGCTTCCTTTTAGGCTCCACAGCAACAACTGGTTTCTCAATTCCTTTTTCCTGTGCTGTCGATCTCCGTCTCCGAAGACGTGTCATCATTCGACCACCTTCATCATTATCAGTCTCAGTTTGCAAAGTATTAGGTTGTGACAATTCAGCAAGTGTGATTGTGCCATTACTAGGACTTTCAGTTGGTGCAGCCGAAGAAGATGGTTTTTCTATATTCAAAGATTGCGCGGTATTTTCTGTTTTTGTCTCTTCTGGTTGTTCTTGTAGAGTTGTTTTTACTGTTGTTGTCGTTGTTGTTGTTACTGGTTCTGGTACTTCTGCTGCTGCTGCTGTTGTTGTTGTTGGTTGCGGTGGTGGTGGTGATTGTGCTGGTGTTGCTATTGTTGTTGATATTGGTGTTATCGGTGTTGGTGTTGATGGCGTTGATGGTGCTGGTGCTGGTGTTGGTGTTGGTGTTGTGTCTGTTGTGGTTATTTCTGTAGGCAGAATTTTCTGTTGCTCGGAATGCATGAGGAAACTAGGTGGGAGGAATTGGGACAGGTCAGTCAGATTTGCAGGCGTGGTTGTGTTTGTGGCTGTATCTTGTGACGCTGGAATTCCAGAGTGGGTTTGCGAATTTAATCCTGGCAGGTTGTCGGGAGTTTGGTCTGTTGCTGTTTGGGAAAGAATATTCCAGCCACTACTATCCATTGGAAAAATAAAGTGTTCCATAGAATTGGTTGGGTCCAGTGAATTTTCCATGATATTTTCATGCGATACCCAATCATCGGTATTGGGAAGTGTGTCTAACTGGGTAGAGGTCTCAGATACGACCTCTAGGCTCTGTTCGACGTCTTGTTTGGTGTCGTGTGGATCGCGTAAGTCAAGATACTCTTCAAAATTGTGTATATCCATTGCTTTTAATATTTGGATTATATATTAGTATTTGTGGTAGTGAAGGAAGGACAACCAAAAGAGGATCTTTTTTGGTTAGACAGATGACTTTCTTCAACTTCCCACAAACCCCAGGAACGTTTGTGTTTATAAAGAAACGGATTAAGCAGTCACAAAGGCGTCATCTCCGCTACGTTTTTTTTCCATCTCAATAAGAAGCTTTTTGGATATGTCAAAATGTAAAAATGTCGATCTTTTTCTATTTAATTCAATGAGTGGTAAGAGGACGTTTTTGAAGAACAGCTTCAGACCAACAAACAGTCACTAATGTCCACCTAGCAACTAGAACCCTCGAGGCCATCAAGTATACCCCTGGCAGCCTTTTGATTCTCGATCAACTCGCTCTACCCCATGAGACTATCTTTGAACCAATTCTCAACATCCAAGATGGTCATGCTGCCATCAAGACCATGAAGACCCGCGGCGCACCTGCTATTGCCATTGTAGCTGCCCTCTCGCTTGCTGTCGACGTTGCTACTCGCGCTGCTAAGCATGAGTTCAAGACTGTCCCTCAGGCTGTGGAGTTTTTAAACTCTTCACTCGAGTATCTCAAGACATCCCGTCCTACTGCTGTCAATCTTTTTGATGCTGCGCATAAGCTGTCGGTAGTCATTCAGGATTCAGCCAAGAAGGCCACTAGCCCTTCCGAGGTTACTGATGCTTACATTAATGCTGCAGAGAAGATGTTAGTGGATGATGTACAGGACAATAAGAACATTGGAAAGCATGGTGCTGCCTTTATTGTCGAAAACTGTAAGAATAAGGAAGACATTCGTGTCTTGACTCACTGTAACACTGGGTAAGTTAAGCTATCCAGAAGAGAACACGTGTCATTAGATACTTCGCTACCAAATATACGTGTATATATATGTGTGTGTTTATAAGAGTAATAATATGACTATATATATACATAAATATAATCCAATTAGGTCTTTGGCAACAGCAGGGTGGGGAACTGCACTTGGTATTATTCGTGATCTTCACAAGAACGGCCAATTGAAACACGCTTACTGCACCGAGACTCGCCCATACAACCAAGGTTCTCGTTTGACAGCTTATGAACTTGTATATGAAAATATCCCTGCTACCCTGATCTGTGATTCCATGGCATCTGCTTTGTTGCACCAGAACCCCAGTGTACAGGCAATTGTCGTCGGTGCCGACCGTGTGGCTGCCAACGGAGACACTGCCAATAAGATCGGTACTTACCAGCTTGCCATTACTGCTAAGCACCACAATATCCTTTTCATCGTCGCCGCCCCTTCCACCTCAATTGACCTGTCAACCAAGAGTGGAAAAGATATTGTAATTGAACAGCGTCCTGCTGAAGAGTTGGTCACAATTACTGGTTTGTTAGAGGGAAAGAACATTCCTGCTACTGTGCGTACTGCAGCCCATGGTGTTGGTGTGTGGAATCCCAGCTTTGATGTTACTCCCAGCGAGCTCATTTCTGCAATTGTAACTGAGCGTGGTGTTGCAGTCAAGACACCTGGTAAATCCGAGTTTGACATGAAAGCTTTCCTCCAATAAATCATTCCAATGTAATAGTAAAAGTAACAGTAATAATAATCTAAATTCGTTTTCTCTTCATTTCCAAATGTAATAAACAATTTCTTTTTATCACACAGACAAAAGCATCGTTTATTAAATCAAAATGGTGTCCAAGAATAACTAAGCAATGTCTTAAGAAATGAAATTATAATCAGGATCGCATTTGTTAATTTGTTGCTTGAATTTGTTGTTCGTAGTTGGTGATTCTTATTTTCGATATTTTTTTGATATTTTTTGGTTCTTTTTTTTTTAGCGGAGACGGCGGGCTTCACGCTCGGACTCCAAGAGACAGAGGATGTCGTTCTCACGAACGGGACCCTTAACGTTACGGATAATGCTACGGTTGGTATCGTCCATGAATTCAACGCGGACCTGGGTGACACCACCACGGGATCCAGTGCGGCCGAGAACCTTGGTGACCTTGGCGAGCTTAACGGGGGTCTTGGAGGTATCCTAGATGCAGATGATCGATTGTGTTAGTCTGTGTGGGCCACAGACTCCTCCCTCTCTTTCCGCTTTCACCCCTCTTTATTTTTTCTTTTTTCTCTTTCTATCTCTAATCTTCAATCTGCAGCGATGTTCGTCAATCCATCTATATTAACTCTTCCTTCAACTCACCATTGTGATTAAGACTGATGGATGATTGGAAAGGAGAGAGCATTATGGATACGCGGGCTTTCGTTTTACCCAAGCTCGGTCGGCCATCGGTTTGTCCGAACAAACCCTCGGCCGGCATAGCTGTTTTTGTTTTTTTATTTTTTTTATTCGTCTCAACTCCTCTCAATCACTCAATCCACAACACATAGCACATTATATATATATGTACATTTCCCACTCTGCTCTATACTGCACTACACTACTTCTGTCTCTCCCTCTTGCTTATTCTTCTTCATTAATGCGGAGTTTATTTGATTTTATTAAATAAATTTGTTAATTGTTTTCATATAAAAGGTGTATTTTTATTTTATTTTTTATTGTTTGATTTGATTTGGATAGGATTGGACTGGGTTAAGTTGCTTAAAAGTGATCAATACTGCTGTCAACATCAACAAGATCCTCCTTGATCTTTGCTACAGTTGTTCCTATCTGTTTAGTCATTTCCTTCTGCTGGCTCACTGAGAGTCCGGCAAACTCAAACACCAAATCACCGTCAAGAATAGCCTTGGTGCGATTGGAGGCCATTTTTTGTTTTGGTCCTTTGATCAATCGGAAGGCTCTTGGGTTTAGACCTGCCACATGCTGAATACCATTCACAAGCTGGCCATACAACGTATTCAACCGCTTGAATGTCTTTTCGGGAATTGGCGAGACCACAGAAATACTTCCACTAAATGATCCTAAATAACGTATATATGGATAGTAAATAAAAAAGAGGTAAAATAAAAAGAAGATTTATTTACCACACAGACAAAAGTGTCTCCGGCTGTACTCAAGACCCTTTTCAGTGCGAACGATTTGCGGCAATCGTACCATTGTCTTGACTTGGGCTCCCACGTGAAAATCACCTCGGCGCATTAATTTGTGTCCTGTAAAAGACTGTAGATCTACACACAAGCAAAAACACGGATTGTTAGTAATTAGATTCGTAAATACATGTAAAGCAAGTATATGATATTTGTACTTTTGGCTAGATATCGATTGATTTGTATCTTTACTTACTGAAAGGCGCATATTGATAAATATCGAGATTGTCATCCGTGTCTCCGACCAGGAGGAAGAGAGATTTATCATCGATAATAAAGTTTACCGAGGCAACCTCAAATGCCTGGTAGTCTTTGCCCAACAATACCAACTTTGCGGGCTCGAGCTGGAATCCAAGGAACCATATGGATTTTTGTGCATCGCCAAGCAATATAAAATTCTTGATCGAGCACAGACTGGTCACGTAGATCTGGACATCGATAAAGGCTACACCCACAAGACTCTCGTTGTCTTCGAAACTCCAGATGATCACTTTGGATCCAATACATGACACTAAGTGGCCGCTCACATCACACATGGCTGTAACGGCACCCTTGACATCTTCGGTGTGAAGATGCTTGTAACGGTGGTTTGTCTGAGGATTGTTTGGCTCTGGTACGACTTCAATGATATCAAATATATATATCTGGAATAATATATATATATGTAAGTATACCACATTTTTCACATATACATAGCAATCCACTTACTGATCCACGCATGGCTGTATCTTCACCACGCAAAAACCCAGTTCCGACTGTCATGAAATGCTTTCGTCCTGTACTGGTCTGCTTGGATTCAAGTGCGACACACTGTAGCGAGAATCCTTGCTCATATTCTTCAAACTCGATTCTGTCGACGGTTTCCCATGTTACGGGCGACACCATTAGAAGCGAGAAGCGATCGACTAAAGGTAGAAATTCTCCGGGTTCTCGACCTTCTTCTTCTTTGCCGTCAACCGGTGCGCCCTCTTCATTTCTCAGGCGAACAGGTTGTGGAGTTGAGACAAGTACTGCGTACACGCGCATGGTGGGATCATATTGGATCTTGTGAGCTGTCTGTCCTAGTGGGATTCTTTGCATCACCCAGTCCATATCGTATGTTGCATTATCTACAGGAAGACCGCATAATCTAACTGTTGACTAGTAGTAGTAAAGTTAAAAATATTAATATTCTTATTTTTGAATAACAAATCAAAAAAAAAGAAAAAATACCTCTGCATCAATAGTAATAAATCCATGCTTCAAATTCACATTGTGGAACTGTGTAAATCCAATTACGGCTTGATCCGCCTTCATTGGGTGAACTCGTACAAAACTTTTACAGGAACACATCAGCCAGGCAGGCTGTGGACCGGCCACAAAGACACCAGCATAACCGGCTACATCGTTAAAAGGTATCAGCAAACGTTGGCGGCGTGGCTTAATAACCTTGGACTCTTTTAGACCACTGCCAAAAGGGTCTGTTCCCATGACGTGGTCATCTTTCTTTATTTCTGGTCCATCGGACTCTTCCTCATCATCTTCGTCGTCGTCATCATCAGCGGCAGCACCAGTAGAATTTTTGTTCTTTTTGCTGTATTTTTTGCTGTTGTTGTTACTGTTATCATTATCCTCTTCGGTGTAGCGGGAAACGTATTCATGATGTACTCGAGAGAATCGGATAGCAAGTCTATCGCCAGCTTCTTCGGTTATTTGAGTTGTGTGGTCAGATTGGGAGTCGAGCCCTGGTACGAATGCAAAGGCTTTGTAGATTATTATATCGTTTGTTGATGTACGAGCCTAAAAGTGTGATTATAATTGTTATTATCATCATTGTATTCAAAAATAGGAGAGAGGGTATTGGTATTTGTACAGACATATGCACGCAATCAAATCATCTTTATCTCTCTCTTTAAAATTTTCTCAAGAGATTCATACACTTTTTTTCTTCTTTTGACTTACCACTAAATGAGGGTCCTTGCGCTCTTTTCCAATGTCAGTGATAATAAGTTCCTTTATCGATAAAGACCCATTGTCTTGATGAGCAGGCAAATGAGGTGGAACTTGCTCTTGCTCGTGACCAGGACAGTCGGTGAGTAGACTGGGGAGCACGTCAAAGTGGGGGAAAACAAAATATTCCTTAAAGTCTGGGAGACTGTGGAGCTGTAGGTTGCCTTCGACTGTGTAGATCAGGCACCAGAAACTGATCATCTCGATCTGGCCTAGTCCACCCTTGACGCTCACATTTACTTCATCGACTTCTTCGTTAAACAGCCCGGGATATTTTTTAATGGGCTCGCTATCGCCATAAAGCATAGCTTCGTCGTCGTCGTCATCTTCGTCGTCGTCATCTTCGTTTTGTCCTTGTTGGCCTATTTGAGTTGTAGAGTCTGTCATGATTTCATCTTCGGCTATTGTTACTGTGGTTTTGACAGGTTCGCCTTCACTTTGATCACCGTAGAGATCCATATCTATTTCGTCAAATTCCACTGTTGGTGGAGCTGGTGGAGCAATATTAGCTTTTTTGGTTGTCGTGGTATTGGCGTTGGCAGTGGTGGCGGTGGTGGTGGTGGCACCATTGTTATTAGTGTTTGTTGTGCCAAATGCTTCGGATGCCTTTCTCTTCTTCTCATGTCCAGCAGGGCGAGACTTTTTGACTACTGTAGCAAGTTTTTCTGACACAGAGGCAAATATTCCAGATGTATCGGCAAATACACTAGCTACCAAAACGTCCTTATTCTAATATATACACATTTATATAAAAGGTTTGTTATCACTCTTCTTTTCACGATACATACACACGTAGATGCATATGTTTGTGTATAAGGTCTTTACCTTGATTGACGCTGGAACTTGAACATAAATGATGTCTCTTGTTTCTGCATCACCTTTGAGTGCCAATATGGTCTGATTCTCGAGTGTGAGAAGGATATAAGGGTCGTGAATACTTGCATCTACGATCTTTGAATCTTTTACAGGTACAGTTTGTACTAGCTTTCCGTCTAATATATATACATATTGGTATGTTAGTATTTCGATTACTACTATTATCATTATCATTTACCTGGAGATAAAAGTACAACACCATGGGAGTGAATCTGTACAATTCTTGTGTGATCAAATAATGTACTGACTGCAATTGTAGGTCCAGTTGTGTGGAAATCACTGCTTTCAAGTTCACATAGTTCATCTCCTGCTGCTAGAACCTAAGATAAAATTGTTTAGGTTGTTAAATATTATTATTGATATGAAAGGGTCAATATATATATATCTGTATGCCTTACGAGTGTGCTTTCGGTCTTGCTGATAAACAAGAATTTGTCAAATGCGTCCTTGAAGCCGTCGTCGGAAGCAACTGTTCCCCAGTGACCAGTACCTTCCTCTGGTGTCAAACCTGTCTGCGTGAGTTGGACACCTCCTCCTACTTGAACACCCTCAAAGAAATGCTCTTTACGACACTTTATTGACCAGACAGCCTGGCAATCCGACTGGGTAAATGAAAATGTAGTCTCGGGTCGAACGTGGCGCTGGTAATTTTCAAATATGCATATATATATATATATACAGTTATTGTGAAATTAGAGAAGCTATATAGGATAGATGTATGTGTGTATATGATTGGGTTAAAACTTACTTGGAATACACAGAGCGCACCGTTCTTGC
Organism: Phycomyces blakesleeanus NRRL 1555(-); assembly: GCF_001638985.1. Classification (NCBI taxonomy): domain Eukaryota; kingdom Fungi; phylum Mucoromycota; class Mucoromycetes; order Mucorales; family Phycomycetaceae; genus Phycomyces; species Phycomyces blakesleeanus. Next base: position 1,231,507 of record NW_017265135.1, on the reverse strand, counting down.
CATAGCCAGAGCAACTCACAAGCTCGAGATCAGGGAAATCTGTCGATTTTTCGATCATATCATCGGATGCCTTTTTGTTTCATGACAGGGCAGGAGTAAATTAATAAAGGCAAAAGGAGGTGGTTTTGGATCAATAAACAAACAAACAAACAAACAAACAAGCGAACAGTATAGAGCCTGTTATCTTACATCTTTGCTTTCCATGTCTCCTACAGTCATGTCAACAATTGGGCCTGTGTTGAGAAGTGCATCGCATACGCGGAAAGTCCAGTCGATTTCTGATAATTAAATAGAGTTTCATATATAAGTATATCTATAAGTATATACATACTTCTTTGGGTATTGTTTCTATTGAATATTTGTTTTTCTTACCTGGCGAGACTGGCTTGGACCCTGGTTCGCTGCCGTTCTTCCACTTGATTAGAAGTGAGTCTCCAACACGACTTCCGAGAAAGAAGAACTCCCCGTCCTTTATGCTGGAAATGCAAGTTGGGATACAAGCGACAGGCGTGTGCCCATCACCAGAATCCTGAGGACCCAAGACAGGCGGGTGGTGGATTGTGTCCATCGAAACGCCAACGACCTTGTTGCCGTCCATCTTCATCTGGACTCCCACCCAATCTCCGTTCTGCAGGAACAAGAGACACTTGTTACCGCCCATCGAGAGGGCCTTTGCGCCATCTAACATCAAACCCTGCTCAATCAATGCATCGTCGTAAATCATACCCGGAAATTCGGTAGTTTTGTTGGTGTAGCCGTTCACTGCTACACCCACTCCAGGAGAACCCTGGGAGACATGAAGAAGAGCGTTGGAAGCAATGACCAGAAGACCGTCCACGGGTTTGGGCAATGCTACCAGACTACGGCAGTCATAAGGCAGATTATCGAGAGAATAGATGATAGGGTATGCTTTTGCGGATAAATCGAGTGAGATGACTACAATTGATACCGTATCTTTTGTGGTAGCCAATCGTCTACATATTATAAGCCATAATTATTATTCGTTCGTATATATATTTATATGCATTATCTTCTGTTTTAACATTGATACTCTTGAAAGCAGGTCCTTTTTTTAAAAAAAGAAAAGAAAAGAAAAAGATCATAGTACTGGTGACTTGGTTATTAAAGGCATTGCCAAAACTCACCCTGTCCATGTCTGCTCAGGCTGGAAGAGGATTGCTAGTGTTGGTTCATAATATCCTGACAGGAATGTCATATCAATGACATTTCTGATCCGAGGATCTATTTTCTCTAGCTCTATTACAAAACTAGGTGAATAAGGCCACTTTCTACATGAAAAAAAGAATCAAAGACAGAATTTATAAAAATACAAAAAGGTCAATAACACTTTTCAAATTATCCAGGCATTATTTCTATCTTTATGTATATAGAAGTAGATATGGTGCTATATATATATATATATATTTTTCTTTCTTCTTGTTCGACTCACTGTGCATGATCTTCGTCTTCTTGGTCTCCAGGATTAGAAGCTGATGTATCAAGGTTATCCGACTGGCAAAAAGGTAATACTGCAAGTTTGTTGTCATAGAAATTCAACAAGGCACATCTTTGCTGTGGGTCTACATGGATCGCAGGAGGATATGGATTTGTCAAGAACTCTTTCTGTAGACATAACAAAAAAAAGAGAGAGAGGGAAAGAAGGTATCGAGATATATACATATACATATACATATACATATACATATACATATATATATATTGTTGTTGTTGTTTTTTTAATTATTATTTTTATTATATGATATGATATGATATGAAATGAGATGTGATGAGATGATATTTTATTAGATTAGATTAGATTATATACATTTTCACATAAACACATACACACGTATATACATATATAGATATAAAGATATATAGATATTACATATAAATATTTTATTAATATTATTGAAATTATTGAAATTATCTTTAATAATTATCATAATTATCATAATTATTATCATTATTACTATTACTATTAAGATATACAGCATATATGTATATTATAGGAATATGAATCTCTACTCTATACTTCTATTCTATTTGTATTATATATATATATATATTCCACTTCTTTTAATTTTAATTGTTTTATTTAATTTAATTTTGATTTCTATTTTGAAGAAGATTACCTTCATTTCGTCTCTCTCATAATAATGAATTGATACAGTGACAATCGAGTGTGTCTCTGGAGACCATTCGAGTAAGGACATCTACTCAATGAAAGCACAAATGTACACCAATACATAAACAAATTTATATATATATATATATTATAAAAACAGTAAGAAAGAGATAGAGAGAAATAAATTATATATTTATATTTCAGTTCATCCAGTTTGAATTATACACGTTTATTGGTTGTCGATTGTCGATTGTCGTTTGGTGGTTGTTGTTTGTTGTTTGTCGATAATCATTATTAATATAATTAATATTACTATTATTACTATTACTATTGTTATTATTTACCTTGGCATCGTTAAAGCCAAGTAACAGGCTGTCACAGCCAGCCTTTCCACGAGTAGATGAGGTTCTTACAACGCCCATTGCAGATACACTACCATTCAGTTTATATTGGGCTACCAATTCTAGACGTCCTTTAGTGGTGTCGAGGGGAGATTTTTTTAAAAGCTTGAGTTTTGGGTAAACCAAAGTCTATGACATTATCATTTACATTCACACATTATTATATTTTGGTATTTTAATATAATTAATATTAATACTAATAATATTCTAATATATATATATATATATATATTGTAGTAATCAACTTTTATTTACGTATATATTCAATCCAATCCAATCCAATTCAATTCAATTCAATTCGATTTAATTTAATTCAATTCGATTCGATTGAATTCGGTTCGATTGAATTCAATTGAATTCAAAATAGGAATAATGAGAACTTACTTGTTCTTCATCTCCATTAGAACGTTCGTTTTCAATTTCTTTGTCGCTGTCACTCAGGTTTATGTCCTGGTCGGCGTCTTCGTCATCCAGTGTGGATTCTGGAGTGTATTCTACAAAAGCGTAAACCTGGAGTAAAGAGGCTTTTGCAACTACGAGGTTGATTGCATCAGGTGAGGTCAAATGAGCTCTTTCTGCATGTTCCACCGTTTGCGGTGGGAATAACTCTTGGTAGATCGCGTAGACAGACATGAATTGTTACTATTACTAATTATTAAGTATTCTAATTTCTTCTTCTCCTTTTTTCTTCGTCCGTTTAATAATGAATAATATAATAAGAAGGGATAGAAATATATGTATATATATATAGAGAGAGAGAGAGAGAGAGAGAGAGAGAGAGAGAGGAAAACTTTGAACCTTGTTTTAGCACATCGTGTCGGTTCTTAATGTGCTTGCTCATTTTATTATTTTTTATTTTTGGACATCTCGCAGTCACAATGCACGGGTCTTGACGTGAACGAAACTTTGTAAGCTGATAAGCTTACCTGGCTGTCTGGCCTCTATTTTTTTCTTTATCGCTTTTCACCTTTCATTTTTCTAGTCTTTAACCAGCTGAAGCTCGGCCAACTTAGACTTATAAACATATAAGCAGTACTTATTTCTTTTGATCTTCTTTGATAATTTTTTTAATCTATCTTTGTTTTTGTACTCGTGTGTGTTTCTTGAATATATATATATATATTATAAATTGAGTAAATATTCTTGCTATGAGCTCTCAACACTTTATTCCACCTGTGGTAAGTATTACATGTTTAAAGTTTCTTGTAATCATCATTCTAAGAAAACTATTGATTGTGTGATGTAGAACTATGGAATGATTGAAGAGGATCTGTATCGATCCGGACAACCGAATGAACTAAATTTCCCGTTCCTCGAAAAACTTGGTCTAAAAACTATTGCTTGGCTTGCACCAGAGGAACCCAACCAGAGATTGTGAGATTTTTGAAAGATTATTAAAAGTTGATTTTATTAATTGTGTTGTGCTCCAATATAAGTCTTGACTTTATTGACGATCAAGAAATTCAGTTACACCACTTGGGAGTAGTCTCGGCTGTCAATGCATGGGATCCTATTACGGAAGAGGCAGTTCTGCAGGCATTGGATCTTATCCTGAATCCAAGGAACTACCCTATGATGATAATGTGTAATCTTGGAAGACACAGAACAGGTGAGCAAATTAAATAAAATGAAGTTAAAGCTAGTGGTTTTAAAGAGGTAGAAGAAGAAAAAGGAAAAGGTGTAGCTTTATATAATGTAAGAAAATAAAATAAAATAAAATATATTTGTGTATATCTTTTTTTTTTTCTCTTCTTCTTTTTTGCTTAAATATCCAAAATCCCAAAAAAAAATCCCAAAATATCAAGGGACAATTGTGGGATGTTTGAGGAAATTGCAGAGGTGGAATTTGACTGCTATCTTTGAGGAGTACAGACGATACGCAGGACCAAAAGTGCGCTTGCTGAATGAACAGTTTATTGAACTATTTGATACTGATCTCGTGCGGATTCCAACTAGTAAACCGTGTTGGCTATAAAGGATAGACCAACAATCTATAATAAAAAACATTATAATAATAATAAAAACACAAGTTCTTTTGGTTTTTTGGTCTTATTTATTTTACACATGAAACAAGTGGACAAATAGGCAGGTGAGGAACGTGTCCGTACATAATTATGGCTTTTAGCACTTGAATCTGAGCAAGAAAAAATTATTTATTTATTTATATTTATATTTTAGGTGTGGGTGCTACAAGGCTTTGTTGTTTTTCGGCAATTTAGAGAGTGTAAAATATAAATATATGAGTAGCTAGATAGAAAAGAAGATGAATAAGGGGTAGGTTATACAGATAGGGATATAGCTATCTATATATAAACAAGAGGGGGGTGAGGGAAATGGAAGATGTTCAAAAAAAATTACATTTGGTCTTTAAAAATGATGGACAAACCTTGTGTTATTTTGATTGAATTAATGATTGGTTAATTGATTTATTATTTATTGATTATTATTATTTTGTGGGTCTGTTTATGTTTTATATATTTTACTTTTTGACAGAAATTTAGCCTTGTTTAATTCTCATTTACAAATACAAGGAATAAAAGTCATCTGTTTTTTTCCATCTTTATATAAACAATATTACTATTAAAATCTTGGGCTGTTTGAGCGAGAATTATACTGAATATGCTGTCAATGCATTAACTATATAATATAAGGGATCATAGAATGTGGCTGAAACTAGGGTGGTTTGTAGCATGTGGTTGACGTTTTGCAGACAATGCACGAGCGTTGTGTGCTTTATATATAAGACTTGATCGGATGTCCCGGGCTCAAGGTAAATCAACTCCACCTTTCCCTCCTCTTTCTCCCTTTCTCCCTTTCTCCCTTTCTGTTTTTAATGCTTACTGAGGAGACCCAAAAAATAAAAATAAAAAAAAAAATCTTTGTGTCTTACATTCAAATTTTTATTTTGAATTTTATTTTGAATTTTATTATTTTGAATTTCCTCTCTTTTTATTTCTTCTCTTCTTTCAATCAACTTATGCACCCCTTTTCGAATTCTCTAAACGTCTCAACCCTGTTCCCACAAGTAATTCGTCTCGGCAGCAGTGTATATTTTGCTACAACTCAGTACCCAGCAGACACTTCAGAAGAAGGATAAATAATATATATATATATATAAATATATATACTTTATTATCATCATAACTTACACACTGCCCTATTCCAATAACATCTTTCTTTATTTATCTATCTCTTTGTCTATATTTTACTCGTCTTCTTCTTCTTCTTCTTTTATCCTTTGCTTTATATAATGGTCAATACCTACACTCGTACCAATTCACCTCTCGGTCGCATGCTTTCTCTCATCGAAGTCCCTGATTCACCACTCCGCTTCCTCATCCTCGACTGTCCTACCGAATCAACCCTCCCATACTACCTAGAAGAATTCAAACGATTTAACGTCACCGACATTGTTCGGTGCTGCCAACAAACATACAGTGCATCAACACTCGCTGAACATGGAATCCAGGTTCATGATTTACCTTTCAAGGATGGTGGTGTGGTAAGATATTTATATCTATTATCTAAACAAACCAAAAATCTTATTCACTCCTTATTCTTTATGTATATATATTTAAAATTATTATGTTGTACATTAGCCACCTCCCACTGTTGTCCGTGAATGGCTCTCTCTCTTAGATGCCCAGGACCGCGTGGCTAAAGCGCACCCAGACTCTCCTCCAACAATTGCCGTTCATTGTGTAGCCGGGCTTGGACGTGCACCTGCTCTTGTTGCAATTGCCCTCATTGAACTTGGAATGCAGCCATTAGATGCCGTAGACTTCGTACGACAGAAGCGCAGAGGGGCGTTCAACAAGCCGCAGATTGCCTATTTGGTAAGCTTTTTTTATTTTATTCTATTTTTCTGTGCTTTAGCTTTATTAGGAGTCTTTGATATGGAATATACCTTTCAGTTGTTCCTATTTATCTTTTATCTTTCTTTGTTTTGTGTAGTATGTAAAAGCGTATTACTAATATAACTACTACTGTTATTGTTATTACTCTTTATTTAGGATACATACAAACGCACGTTAAACAAAACCAAATCCTCCACAGGCTCATTCAAGAGCTCTCTTGGAAAAATGTTCAAGTTTGGGACTAGCACCAAGAAACAGGAGGTGACGATCCATTGAATACATGGCTCTACAAACTTGGAAAAGATAATTATAAATTATCATCAACATCATAATCATAATCATAATCATAATCATCACTATCGCTATCACCACAACCACGAATTCCGTCATCATTACTACTGCCAATACTACCAATACTGCAACCACTACAGCAGCAACAATAACAATAACAACAATAGCTGCCACCAATACAACTACCAACACTATCACAATCGGAATCGAAATCTCAGTAGCGGTCGCAGTCACGGTTATTGTCATTGGCATTGTCATTGTCACCATTACTATTGCTTTCACTATCACTACCACCTTTTCCTTATTCTTGATCTTATTCTTGAACTTTTTTGCCTTTTATTTCCCACATTCTTTTACGATATTCGATCTTGTCAATCAATAAATACAAACAGAAAACCGAATGCTAAATTCCGGCACGAACACAAGCCACTTCTAGTACACAGTTCCATTGAAATCTTTGATTTTCAATTGTTACCCAAACCTGTTTTGTTTTACTTTGCTTTGCTTTTTTTATAACATCTGTGAATTGGTTTGGGTTATTAATTTATTTATATTCTGGAATATACAAACGTACTTTTGTCTGTGTGGGTGGATGGGTGGGTGTATTTTCTCAAAGTTTATAGTATGTTTTGTGTATACAACATCTTAATCTCTCTCTCTTTGTATATTTACAAAAGCCGCTTATCTTTCCATCGATCTGATGCGTAAAAAAGAAACCTAAAAGTATCCAAGCCAAAAAAAGGAATGAGCAAATTATAGGCAGATCTGTGCTTCCCATCTGTCTGTGGCACTTCTTTTATAATATAAATAAGTATTCTTTTAGATCTACCAATAACAGTACCCAATATATATATATACTGTTCTGATATGAATAATATGATATCTTTTGTGGCTTGCTTTTATCATGCCCTGACGCGTCGTTTATGTCCTAACGCGCTGTGATGTGATGTGATGTTTGGACGTGACCCTGAGTTGAAGTGCGCCGCAGCAACAAACATACCCATACGCATGTGAAGGTAACCACAGCAACAAAACCAATAGCCAATAAAAAGAAATAGCCATCTTTCTTGATGTCTGTTGCCTAGACAATGGTAAAAATAAATCTTCAAATAAAAGGCCGACTTTAGTAGGAGATTTTTGCAAGTTTTTCGAGGGTTTAAATGGTTGTTTTAAGGTTGAATTTTGATTAAGCACTATTTTTCATCGAATTTTTTGTATAACTTTCAATTTCAACTTTACTTCATTTTTATTTATCTTTTACTACTGTGGGCCAAAGTAAATCCACATTTTAAGAATAATATATACATATATGTTGACATTCGTTGGCTTTATAAATTCTAACTGTACATTTGTATAGGTTGTAATTAGCTAGCTAACTAACACACACACACACACATATATATATATTAAATTAGCTTAAAACCATGGCTTCTGTGCATAAGTTATTATAGAAATGCTTTAAAAGAGGTCCTTATGGTGGGGTTATGTTGCTTTATATACATGTATAGATGCATAGGTGTGTGTGTGTGTAGGCCCTCAGGACTGCCTTTTTGTTTCCTCTCTTTTTTAAACATTGCTTCGTTCAACACCTGGTACTAATTCCAGGATTGATTGATTGATTGAGTATTAGTTTAAACAGTCTTTATAATATTTCCTCACAACCCCAAACATTTAACCCATTACAGTCTTTTTGGCTCTTGATGCTGCAGAGGACAGACTGATCTGGGTATTAACAACTGTCTGCTTTAAAAAAAACACAGAAGAAATGAAAGCAGTGCATTCTTTAGTTACTCTGCTATCTGTCTTGCTGCTGTTGTGACACACTATCTATCGAGTATACCTCCACACTCCCACCAAAACTAGGACACCCTCATACCCCTTTTCTTTCTTTCTTTTCTCCTCCCAAATTTACTTATATGTATGCATGTGTGTGTGCATGTGCGCATGTTTGTATATATCTCCTCAGGCTTCCGGTCGACCCATACTCACACACAGCTTAACACAACGTATTCTTTACACGCATATGTACATATATACATATATCATATTGTCTGTCTTTCGTACGTGTGTGTATGTGCGTCCAAAGTGAGGTTGGTTGGTTTAAAGTCTAAAGCAATTTGATTTGCGCAAGATGAATTGTTATCATTTTATATAATACTGTATATACGTGTGTATATAATGTGTGTGTGTGGTTTTTTTTTGTGCAATCGAATTCCAGATATTGTGTAACAGCTAAAAAGCAATAAATAAATAAATAAATAAATAAATAAATAAATAAATAAATAGCAAGCAAGCAAGACACCATAGATTCAATCGGACAATTAACCCGACAAGAAACAAACAACACCAGAAACAACAGCAACAACAGCATCAGCATAAGCAGCATAAGCAGCACAGCGACAACAGCAGTAATAATATTAGCATGCAGAAACCTAAAGCGTCTTCCGACTCCCACACGTCCAACAGTTCGACTCAAATTACAGAAGAACAACGTGAAGCAAGCAATGCGTAAGTTGTGCATTCATCGACTACGTCACAACGCTTGTTCATCACCTAGCAGTCTCTTTCGGCGACTCTTGGCCGATCGAAATCGGACTCTTGATGAATTGCAACAGACACATGCAACACTTCAAAAGAGCATTCCAAAACTACTTCGAGAAAGCGAGTCGGGAGACAAGGACAGTCCAAAGGAAATTCCAAATACAAAAGCAACTTTGGTATGAATTTGATTTGGGTTTAGTTTGATTTTAATTGAATTGAACTGGATATTGCATATTGTATTGGAATATAGTATTAGATTATATTGATAGATACATAGATTTAGATGGGTGTTTATTAATAGCTTTCGTTAATTCGTTAATTCAGTAATTGATCTATTGATTCGTTGATTGCTTAATTGATTATATATTGTATTGTCTAGGCATTTGCATTGTTTGGTGATCTGATAGATGAATGTATTTATGATGTCCTGTCTAAGGTTCACCGAGATACAAAACGTTCTCTAGAGACATGTCAACTGTGTCAAACAAAGTAAATCTATCATTAGATATTTATATAATCAAATATTAACCATATCTTATTTTCACTTTATCTTATATCACTGTTGCTGCTGCTGTTGCTGCTGCTGTTGCTGCTGCTGTTGCTGTTGCTGCTGCTGCTACGTAAAACCCTGAACCAATTGGCGCATTATTTATACTGGCATTCTTATGTCTTTGTATGCTTGTGTGTGTATTCTTAAAGGTGCCGGTCCTATGGTAATATATTGTATTTTAATGTTGTTTCATTGATATATATGCACATACATATAGATATACATATAAAGAAAAAAATGAAAAGCAAGCGATTTTTTTTGCTCTATCCTATGCTATACTTGACTAATCGATTATATTGCTGCTTCTGGCTGTTACTGGACGTCACTGCTTTTCGCTGCTTGCTACCCCTAATGATTTTTTTTCTCTGAATTTTTATTATTTATCAATATTTTTATAGTTGTGCGGCCCAATACAGATATATTTGGAAACCATTACAATGTCAACAACTTACCTTCCTACAAGTGCATGAATTGTGAGAGTACAATTGCGTCCACAAGATATGCAACACATTTAGAGAGATGTTTGGGGTTGGCCGGAAGACAATCGGGCAGAGTGGCTAGTAGAAGGTAAATTGTATAACTGGATACAATTATTAATAGTTATTAATAATTATATAAATTATTGTTGTAGACTGGGATCATCACCCAACCCTTCAAATGCATCAGATGATGCTGGAAGTTCGAATGAATATGATGGACCAATGTCAGACAGAAAAAGGAAGAAGACCCCATTGGTAAAAAAAAATACCATTTGTCATTTTATTTTCTTTTCTTTTCTTTTCTTTGTTGTATATCTGTATATACTAATTTTATGAATCATGAATTATGAATTAATTTTATTTATATATTTACTTATTAGGCATCTACAAGTGGGTCTTCAAGAGTAAAGAAGTTAAAGTCACTAGGGAACGAATAATAAAATCAATATATTAGAATTCTACAAGTGAATATCAATCTGTTATCGGCTGAACTATCCTTCCATGAGCATATGAGAACAAGTATTCGTTCAATTTATTATTAGCCTCATTTTCATTTTCATTTTCATTTTCATTTTCACCAGTGTGCCTGTGCCTGTGTCTATATCTGTTTAGTGCGTGGGGCGTGTCTTACTCTTTATTTGCACACCATTACTGCTTAATTGACTTACTTGAGAAGTACTAAGCAGCACAACATAACACAACACAAGAATTAAAGATATAAGAAAAATATTGTGAATCCAAAATCAAATGAAATTGACACAGAAATATAGCTGTAATGTGTGTATATATATATATGTATGTATGTAGGTTTATCCTGGCTGCAAGGGTATATTATTACCTTTTATTAACCTTTGTTGCTTTATTGTTATTATAGTTAGCTATTAACAATAATATATATATATACTCTGTCACTGTTACTGTTATTATTGTTCAACATAGTGTATATGGGATTTTGGGTGTGCCGGTGTGTTTTGTAGCTGTCTTGTTGCCTTTTGTAGAAATAACTGCTTATTTTATTATGTGGTTGGGGTTGGTAAATATATTGGGTTGGCGAACCTTTGGGTTAGTAAATATTTGGGTTTGATAAGCTAAATCAAAGGCTAGAAGCAAGAAGTATATTTACTTTATTTTCATTTCATTTTATTTTATTTTATTGTGTATCTGTGTGTGTCTATGTATTTTTATTGCATAGGGCAGCCATATATGGGGAACAAAGGAAACCGCTGCTTCTCACTCCTAACTCACTTCAATTACTCGTCAATTCATTCAGTAGACGAGTCTTATAAAAGCACATTTAAAAATTAAACGACTTTAAAGATGTAGTAACAAAATACACCAACAATCTTCCCTTTCTTTCTTGATTTCTTGATTTCTTTTGCAAAAGTATTCGTATATACATATATATTAATAATCGTTTCACTTGTTCTTGAAATACTTTAAAAAAAACTTCCTTTTCTCCTTTATTCATTTTATTTTATATATATAACATTTTATTTTTCACTCGATAAAATGCAATTATATCACCTGTTACAAGTTCTGTGCGTCTTGTGGGCCATCGTACAGTCTACTGATGGTTATTGCGTCTACAACGATGATTCTGAAGGCACGTCAATCAGCATTCAAGCTGATCAAGTTAGACTAGGAAGCTACAGCAGGTAAGTAAATAAAAGGGCGAGATGACACTGATACTGATATTGATACTGATATTCAACTGTCGATCATTGATAATAATATTGATTTCTCTTTATTAAAAAAATAGTTCTTTTAAGCGAACTGCTATGAGCGCTGGTGACAAAGGATGTTGTCCATATGATAATGAAGATTGCTGTGACCGCCCAGAGAGGGATGCCACAGCTTCACTTTTGGTAAGCTGCAATATTGTCTGTCCTAAGCAAATGTGACACCTTGTTCTCATGCACTCATTTACTCATTTATTCGTGTATTCATTTATTTTATTTAGATTACAGAAGACGATGGTATCTCACTTGGACCTTCTGTGCATATCAGTCTACAGTGTGGCGGGTGGATTGTGTACGGTGGAAACAAGGCTGATAGAAGGATTCAAAGCTACACTCACGATGGTGTTCTCTATGACTCCCCGCGCGCTTTTACTAAAGCCGATTGAGTTATTAATTAAAGAAATGAAAGTGATATTGAATTGAGCGTAGAATTTAGAGCGTAGAGTTTAGAGCGTAGAATTTAGACTGTAGACTGTAGAGTATAATTGCCATCTCAATTATTCTTGATTGATTTCTTCTTTTGTTTTTGTTGTTTTAAAATAAAAATATTATTATTACCATCACCACAACCATTATACCCGTTAAGATTATATTTGTTTTATTTTATGATTTATGATTTATGTATTTATTTTCACACACATACACACACGTTTAAATCAATCAATAAATAAATAAATAACAACAGCAGCAACATGAAAACTCATATATTAATATATACAAAGCCCATGCGCAAGGTACAACACCCTTTATTTTTTTCAAGTCACTCCGCGCACATACTCCAGAATATATATATAGAGAATAAAGTATTAATGAACAATAAAGGCAAGCAAATGTCAAGTCTGCAACGTCCTATTCATAATTCACTGAGTGTATCACCCCAGACCGCCCTTCTTCACATGTCTTTTAATCTCTTTAAATACTAAATTATAATATAAATATAAGTATAAGTGTAAATGTAACTATAACTATAAAAGATCCCAAGTACTGTGTTGTGATTGTCCTACCCCCCAAAATGGCTGGTATCTGAAACTCATGTGATAGTAAAGCGGTTTGATATGGGGATAGAAGATATTCTCGGTGCCACAACTTGAATATATTTACATACTTTATATATACATATATAAATATATCAATTATATTGAGTACTATGCAAGACAGGAAAATATAGAAAGAAAAGGAGGACGCGAATTATGTGAAATAGACAGCAAAAGAAATAAAGAGTGGGAAATAAGGTGGTAATGGGGAATGCGAGAGGTGGATATGGAGATAAGAGAAATATTGAGAGAGAAAGAGTGATAGACGAAAGCAAAATAATAATAATAGTAGTAGTAGAAATAAAGATGGGAAAAAAGAAACAGTAAAAAGAAAACAAGAAAAAAAGGGAAGGGAAGGGAAGGGGGGATTGAGGGAATTTTGTTTTTGTTTTGTTTTTGGGTTTTTCCTTTAGTGATCCAAATCCATCTTTTCAGTCCGATCAAAAGAATAGTGATTTGGTGGATCGAGTGTTCGAATAGGTGGCAGCCGTACATTGTCAAGATCATCACTGTTGCTGTTGCTATTTTGGTTGTCCGGGTGTTGCTGTTTGTCGTCCTGTTCAGCTGCACTGATGCCTGGAACACGCACCAGTCTAAGGCGATCAAGCCAGAGCTCTGCACGCTCAACAGTTTCTGAAAACACACTCGAGATCGATTGAAGCATGTCAACAGACTCTTGGCCAAATGTGAGTAGTCGAATGGCCGTCTCTTCTTGACGTTTGTTCCCAACGCGTGGAAGACCGTTCATGTCACAACTTTCGTGAGTCCGAGGGCCAAGCATTGGTGAACTTGCAGGAGAAGTGGCGGTCGAGTGAATATCATTTAGACTTGCCTAAATAAAAGTAAAAGATAGAATACATATATAATATAATTAATGATAAATATATTTAAGTATTTATTTATGTATACTTTAATCTTATGCGAATTACACTCACCCATCGACCGGGTAAGTTAAGGATAAAGCCGCGAACAGCTACTTTGGCGTGTTGGGGTAAAGAAGTTCCGGCATAGCGGCTGATAACGTCGACTACTTTGCGTAGTGTCTCAACAATGTCCTTTTTTATTGACGATAGTGCAGGTGAGTTAGATTTCTGCCCGGGAGCTGAGAGCGATGTCGACAAATTAGATGTAGAGGAAGATTGGGCGGTTGCAAGCGAAACAAGAAAGTTGCGCAAAAGAGTCATTTGTTGCTCGATGTGTTGAACGGCGTATTGAAGCCAGCTGAGACAGTACTTTAGGCACTTCATCGATTCTTCGCTCACAACGGCTGCTGTTGTGCCGGCTGCTGAACTGGCCCCAACTACTAGCTGTTGCCACTTGCTCTGTGACGAATTGATAACAGCATGATGCGGCTTCTTCATGGTGTGGTAGGGTGCAGCACGGATGGGCGATGTCGATCGTGAGTGCGAGTGTGGCCGGCTACGATTGTCTGTTGTAGGTGGAGTAAGCATTATTTAACAATAAAATTTAAAAGGTGTATATAAATAAGAGTAATTAATTCAATTAATCACTTAAAAAAATAGAAGAATGAAAGAAGAGATAAAAGACAATTGAAGAATTGAATCACTAAGAAAATGAAATGAAATAAAATAAAAAACTAAGAAAAAAATAGAAAAAAAAATAACGATTGAATAAACGGGTGAGCTCAGTTGAGTTTGAATCCCAAGTCGGGCTACTCGGGAGAAACTCTGGCAGATTTTCACGTGGGACTAATCAGGTTTTTTTTGTTAACTTTGGGTTGGTCAGCAAGCATGTCCTTAAAAATACGATTTTTCATATGTCACCGCTTACACAATTTCTTATCGATATGCGCATGGCACCCGTCTCGTTTGTCTTAAATCTATGCTTACCATATTAAAATAAAATAAATTTTTATTTTACTTTTAATTTTTATTTATTTCATTGATATTATTCTCTACGCTATAGTGCTAACTGTTTTTTGCCCAGTTGGAGTTATACGATATTAAAGAAAAACCAAGGGCTATAACTTTAGCCGCGAATAAAACAAAAACGAAAAATTACGCTCCCGGGTGGGCTCGAACCACCAACCTCCTGATTAACAGTCAGACGCGCTGCCAATTGCGCCACGGAAGCCAATTTGGCTGTCACGTGTGTTGTAGATATTTACAGATTTGGCCAGCTTCTGGTGATGGAGACTGGATGGTGGATTCCTTCGGTGATTTGGTCCAGCGGTGAGCCTTGATGGGTGGTACTAGACTTGTGGGCGTTGACGTCGACGGTGAGTTGACCGAGTGACATGTCTTGAGGGATAAGAGTGGTCCCCCCAGGTTTCTTGGGAAATCTTGCTCCTGATATCTCTATACTCAAACCTCCCAATATAATCTCATTCCTTAAAATTAAAATATCCATCTACATCATCACCTCAGAAACATCTGTCACCCACTAAAAACATTATACCTCTTTTCCCTAATTTTATACATTTCTTTATTATTGACATTTATTTTACACTATTTTTTATTATATTTTATTAGATTCCATTATTATACTATTATTATATTTTTTACTTTACTTTACTACATTATTATTATATTATTACTTTACTTCTATTCTACCTTACTATATTTTTATTTTATCTTTATTCAATTATTATATTTTTATTATACCTTTATTTTACTCTCTCTATAATTTTCTATTCTGCTTCTACTATTAACACCAGTTACATATGGTAAAAATTTTCACTTGACTTTCTTTTCTTTTCCTCAAAAAATTATTTTAACCAAACATTTTTGTTTATAAAAGAAAAAACCTTTTCAATCAATAAAATCATCATTTTATCCTTGATCTTATTTATTTTTGCCTGTTATTATCATTATTCTTCATTTATACACAGTATTCTTGTTCTTTGGAGTGTTGTCTGTCAATTTTGATATATTTTGTTTCTCTGTTTTCCCTTTTCTGTTTTTCTCAGACTTTGTTATTGTCACAATTTCTATTTTAATCTTCTCTCTATCTTTTTATCTGTCTGTCACCAATTCTTACCTGTCAAATTACCTATTCTTTTCCATTCTTATTGTATTCTTCTTCTTGTATTTTGTAATTCACATTACATTTATTTGCCAAGTAATACTGTTACAATCCACAACAAATAAACATATCATGCATCATTGGCTTATAGCTTATACTACAAATGAGATATACTGGAAAAAGTGTTCAGTTTCCTCTATGTGAAAGAGTAACAAATCCCAAGTGAAAGAATTAATTAAACTTGAGATTTGGGTGTTCTTGACATTATGATATAGCTCTTATTAAATCTAAGAAATGAAGACATTAATCTTATGTGAAAGAATTATGCTAAAAAAGTCATATAGTACTACCTTAATATGCCAGCTCAGAAATGCAGATTAAAATGAAAATAGATCTTTTTTCTTTTTTATGTATAGCACAGAATTCCATTGTTCTTAAAAAGGCAAGAAAAAGAAGTGAAACTGATACTTTCTTCAGAGGAAATTAATACTTTCCTCAGGTTTTAAGCAATTCTATTGGGTCTTGAAGGCGTAAGAAAAAGAAGTAAAACTGATACTTTCTTCAGAGGAAAGTAATAATTTTTTCAGATTTTAATCAATTTTATTAGATCTTATTTTACAGATAAACTTTAGTACTCTCATTTGATTGACTGAAAGATAGTCTTCTTATACTTCTTTAAAGCAGTATCTGGGAAATAGTTTACAAATGGAGCTTGTTTATTTTGTAAAAAAAAAATCTCTTGAATTACATAGCGTAATAATATAGTATACACATAGCTCTCAACTATTTTGAGATTAGGTAGTTTGGGTACCATTAGTAAAAAGAGAGAATTTATAATAATAGTGAATATAAGAATAGTACGGTAAATGAGAATAATCTAGAGTAGTGTCAAGAATCTGATATAAATATAATTGTTACCATTTACTACAAAAAGAAAGTTAATTAAAAAGTTAAATAATATGTTTTGTATTTAAAGAAATATACATATACTTACAACCAAGTATGTCAGAGTTATAATCGTTGTATATATATTACAGACAATAACTATAAAGAATAATTTTAACATTGATAATAGCTGTTAATATAAGAGATATACTGACTTCAATAAATGATGCTGATAATTCTCCAAAATTGAAAGAATGAACTTGTCATATACTGTGATATATTCAAATAGATATAGTATTAGTATAAAAACACATATATAATTTTGTAAGCTTACCAAGTACATTGCCGCAGTAGACATGTGTAATCGTATACAGGACATGTATCTGCTAACAGATGAAAAACAAATTAATATAAAACCAGAACATGTTTGACTTGTTTTACCTTTATGTTTAAGAGTGAGACATATCCAACCATATGAATAGACCTATTGATAAATAAAGCAGTGTTTCAAAAATTATTAGAAGGTTAGTAGATCTAAAAAAAGAGAAATATAAAAACAAAAACAAAAACAAAAATAATTAAGTATAGTAGACCAGTTTAAATACATCACATTTCTTTATTTAATTGAATGAATAAAAGGAAAACTGTTAAATAAAGAGAGAAGAAGCAAAAAGGCAGACAAAAAAAAACAAAGGAAAAAAAAGAAAAAAAAATTGAGTCTAAAAATAAAAATCTTTGTCTTCTGAAAAAAAAAGATACTGAAAATTAAATTGAAAAAATATAAAACAGAAAATGGTTCATATTTTCATATCACGTCTTCAAGAAGTCTAATTATAAAAGTATAAAAGAACTTTTTTATTTCACATTTCATAATATT
Organism: Phycomyces blakesleeanus NRRL 1555(-); assembly: GCF_001638985.1. Classification (NCBI taxonomy): domain Eukaryota; kingdom Fungi; phylum Mucoromycota; class Mucoromycetes; order Mucorales; family Phycomycetaceae; genus Phycomyces; species Phycomyces blakesleeanus. Next base: position 1,213,740 of record NW_017265135.1, on the reverse strand, counting down.
CTCTTTCTCAATTTTGATCTCTAAAATCAAATCTTCCAACACTTTTACTCTACTATGCACATATGAATATATTTAATGTATAAGCAAATAACAAGAGTAAGAATAAAAAATTTAATATATTTTTGTTTTATTTTGAAACATATATTTGTATAGAAAATGGCTCCCGTTACTCTTAGAACCCCTAGATCTAATGCTAGAAATAGCCTTACCCAGGTTGCAGTTGGTTGTGTTGAGCAACATCTTATTGTACCTGCTGTTACCTAAGAACAGTGCATGACAGAGATGTCAACTCGCCTTGATAACATGGGTGCCATACTTGAATCCCTGGACAATAGATTTGGTCAATTCGTTGACATCCAAAGAAGAAACATCAAGACAGTTGGTGCAATTGCTATGTCTTTGACATCCACAAGTAGACAAGTTCTCCCAGCAGTTGCCCCATCTGCTGCCCCATGTGGTATTTCAGGTATGAAACAATAGAAAAATAAAATATTTGATAATAGAGACGTATAGAAATACTTTGAGACTGTATATAAGTTGTCTTTATTCATAAATAAAAAATGTCCCTTTTTATAAGAAAACACAATCTGCTCTTATCATTACGTCTTAGTTTCTTAAGGCTTTCTTCCTTTACTATATTTGGTTATTAGAGTGTATTTACTGCTTAACTAGTGTCGGTGTTACAATTATGACATCAAGTCCTAAATCGTACTTCTTTAGCTCTTAGCTATTCTTTTCTCTTTTATACTAGAGCTTTAGGACTTCCTACTAAATTAGCTCCATATCGATCTGACACAGTTTACCTGGCAGTATGATATAATTATCTTAACAATCTTTAAGATATTATCTACAGTACTAACTGTAATAATTATTGGGCTGATTACTTAATCGTTTATATATATTTTATACTGACAAGATGATAGCTACTATGCTATCCCAATATGAATATGTTCTTATATGTGATAAATCCAACATCCGAGTGTCTGGATCACCACACCCCATCTTTCAACCAAATGTCTGAAGAAGAGACAAAAGTTACAGTTTTGGTAAATATATTAAATCTTATGGAGTGAATAATAATCTAACATATAGTATCTAGGCCTTGATCAGAGAGAAGATCTGGAAAAAGGACTTCAGATATAATGATCCTACTGAGATTGCCAAGAATGAAACAAGACGAAGATGAAACATAGATGAGCAGGTTGACCATCTCAATAATGTTGCTGTTGTTGTGTACTTGTGGGAGTATATCTATGCTGTTGTATCCAACATAATCGTAGATTTAAATTAAAAGTACAAACACTCAATAAATATATACATTGAGTTACCAACAACTAGTAATGATACTAAAAGATATACCTTCCCTTATATAAGGAAATCATGTAAAGAACATACTAAGACAAATACTAAGACTCTAGTCAATAACACTAAAAACATAAGAACTAAATCATAGAAGATAATTGTAGAGAAGCAGACATTACATGATATTATCATATTATCACCAAGCTAAATACAATGTCTATATAAATGCACAATACTAATAGCAATAGAATAGCATCTCTTTTCTGATTCTTTTACTTCTTCTAATAAAACAAAGTCTCACCATACTCTTGTCTACACTTGCTTTATATTATATCATATTTTTACCTCATACATAACATATGCCCAACCCTAAGCTATCAGCTTTTGGCCTGACATGGTAATATCAATGGTAAAAAATAACTATAGGTACTGTCATTGTAAAGCACATACATTGCCTGAGCAGCGTGTGTGTTGTATCCAACATAATTGTAGATTCAAATAGAGCGCACAGACAATAAGACAAAGACATATTGAATAAGCAACCAGTATCAATTATACATTATTTCTCACACTATCATTAAATAAAGAATATACCAATAACAAGGTCACACACCTTAGTCAACATCACTAATCACTCAAACAAGAGCATGGGTAATAACTTAACAATATATTATCTATGATATAAGAAAACAGACATCACATGATATACTCATATCATTATCCTAAATACACACGCAATGTCTATATAAACTCACATAGCAAATAGCAATAGAAGATCATCTCTCTTTTCATCAATAAATAAAGTCTCACCGTACTTCTCGTCTGCACTTTGTTTTTCTTTCTTTTCTAAAAATATAACATTTTTTACGGTGAACTCTTATCACAATCAAAACATGTCTTCCGAAAACCAGTCTCCCGCCCCCAGTGTTCAGGGCAGCCTCAACACAAGTGAAATCGCAAGCAATGAACAGGCCAACAAGTCCATGTTGGCTATTACCAGACTTAGGGATCTCCTGGCTGCTGCTTCCATCGCCCTAGCCAATACCATCGAACAAAACCAGCCTGAGGACACCAAGAATCAAATAAGGCTGACAATTGCGGCCACAGAAGGCGATCTGGCTATCCTCATGTCAGCACATACCCATTTGCTTCGTTCGGGTCCTGCCCGCGCTGAGCAAGTTGCTCCCCAATCCCGTGTTGTACCTCGCGAGCTACCAGTTCTTCAGTGGCAAGGAAACGAGTGGGACAACACCCAGAAGGTCTACTCGTCCATTGAAGAGTGTCTGAACAAATTTGAGGATGTGCTCCACTCATACAGTCTGGACCTTAATGTGGACTGGCACCGTCTACTCCCCATTGTTCTGTCAAGAGAACAGCGTTCCTGGTATGACAACTACCTTCGTAGTTCCCCCGAGCTTCCCTGGTCCTTTGTCCGCGACGCCTTTATCAAGGTATATGGAATCAACGACCTTGAGCGTCAAGTACAGCTCACACATGAGCTGATGCTCATGAGAATGAGCCCTACAGAAACCGTCAGCAACTACACGGACCATTACCAAAGGGTTCGTCAGGAAGCTGACGTGGCAGACAACATGCAGGCAGCCATTGCATACACTGCCACACTTCTGCCCGAGCTGGCAAGACAAGTCTCCTTGCTACAAGTCAACATGCCCAGGGAAAAACGGGACACCATTGACAAGGCTGCTTCCCTGGCCCGGTCCATCTATAGCAAGGTCTTTCTGATGAGCTTGCATAACGACCCTGTGCCCAAAGGCTGCCATCTCAGCCCAGAACAGACGACCCGCATGTCTGCTGCCACCTCTTCTGCCCACTCCCCTGGTTCTCCCCATGAAGCCACACAGAGCCGTGAGCGCTCTTCCAGCAAGAGGTGCTCGCTCCATGGCAAGGGCAGCCATGACTCCAAAGACTGCCGCATCCTCAAAAACGCACTGGCAGCAAAAGGGGGCAATCGGGTTGAAAAAGCCCCCTACATCAACAAGTACGTTGGTTCTGCTCCTTGCCATTGGTGCGGTGAAGTTTGGTCCCACAAACATCGCTGTTCTTCCGTCGCTGGTTCCTCCAGCTCTTCCAGTTCTGCGTCTGGCTCTCCCAGGGGCTCTGCTCCCCACTTCGCCGTCCGTTCTGCCCACACTGTCTCTGACAACAGTTCTCCCTCAGATGTGCTGACATCTGAGGATGATCAGTCCATGCACATGGACTTTGAACAGTGCTCCCCATGTAAGTACACGGGCACTCACATAGATCTCAGTAAACGGTCTACTCACTCCTATCTCATTCCTATTTCTTTAGAAGAGGAAAAACTATGGGCACTGGTAGACACTGGGGCCACCATCAGCTCTGTCAACACCAAGCTCTGTAGCAAGTTTGGGTGGTCAATAATTCCTCGCAAAGGGAAAATCGTGTTGGCCACTAGTAACGCTATAGCTCATAGACTAGGAGTAATAAAACCAATAAAAGATTTTTATAACAACAAACACATTACACATTCTTTTGAAGTTTTGGATCTCGCTGAGAATATAGATGTTAGTATTGGTACAGATTTAATGCCAAGCATTGGTATTCATTTACTGGGACTAGCAGAGAGTTGGTACGGTTCTAATACACCTCAGACCCCTACACCCATAGCTGAAATAGAAAAGCCCAATAATTCACCAGCTGGTACACCCACTGAACATTCTCAATTCATGAAGGCTCTACTACCCTTTATTAAAGCCAATGAAGCCATACCCATCACTTCATTTTGTACAGTTAAGGAATCTATTGTACGACTACCAACGCCCCCAGGTCAAGTAGTCTATAGACGACAATATCCTATTGCTTTACAACTTGTTCCACTGATGGCCAAACATATAAACCAATGGCTTACTGATGGCACCATACAAAGGGCACCCGTCAATACTAAGTGGAACAGCCTACTTACATTCGCTCCTAAAAAAGATGAGTTTGGTAATCCCACAGGCAAGCGTCCTTGCTTAGATCCCAGAGCCATCAACACTCTGCTACCTGACGACAGATTCCCTTTGCCACTCATCTCTGAACTCTTTCACAGGCTACAGGGTGCAACAATCTTCACTACACTAGACCTCAAGAGTGCCTTTCATCGATTCAAAATTCATGAAGACGATAGACACAAGACTACATTCACGTTTGAAGGCAATCAGTATATGTTTCGAGGATGTCCCTTTGGTCTCAAGCCATTGTCGTCCAAGTTTCAGCGAGTAATCAATTTGATTTATCACGATACTCCATATGTCACTGCATTTGTCGACGACATTGTAGTTTTTTCCACTAACATGTCTGACCATGTTAAACACGTCCAAACGGCTATTCAAAAGCTCACGGATGTCAATCTCATTCTCAATCCGCAGAAATGTCACTTTGCACAAACTTCTGTATCGTTACTGGGTTTTACTGTAAGCACTAGAGGTATTGATCTTGATGCTCGCAAGGTTCACAATGCTACCATGTGGCCACAACCCAAGTCTGGCAAAGACATTCAACGCTTCATGGGTCTCGTCAACTATTTTCGTGAGCACATTCCCAACTTGTCGCAACTGTCTTCTCCTCTGGACAAACTACGCAATGCTGACTCACTACACGGGTTATGGACAGAAGAACAAACGCAAGCTTTTTCCAAGCTCAAAATTGCACTTACACACGCACCAGTCCTAAGCCACCCTGACACAACCCAACCATTTCTGGTTGCCACAGACGCCTCCAACACAGGTATTGGTGCCATGCTCTATCAGATCATAGACAACCAATATCGCTACATTGGTTTTATGGCACGGTCACTTTCCAAATCTGAACGCAACTATCCTGTCACCAAACGTGAACTTTTGGGCATCATTTATGCTTTGACTAAATTCCATAAGTTCTTGTGGGGTAACAAGTTCACATTGTACACGGATCACAAGGCTCTCACGTACCTTCACACGCAAGAAATTGCCAACCCTATGATGATAAACTGGCTTGATGTACTCTGCGACTATACTTATGACATAGTCCACCGTCCTGGCATTGACAATATATTGCCAGATGTTTTATCGCGCCTTTTCACCTCGGAAAAACCGCTGGGGGAGGGTAAAACCGTAGAAATCTCTACGAATCATCGAATAAAGAACACACAAAATACACATGCTATCCAACGCATGCACAACACAGGGGATATGATAACACCACCTATCAAAGACAGACAGCATCTACTCAACCAAGCACATCTACTCGGCCACTTTGGTACAGACGCTATTGTCAACGCTATACATAGTGATGGACTACACTGGACTAATCTCAAGCAAGAGGCAACAGAAACAGTAAAGCGCTGCTTGAATTGCCAATGGTTCAATGTCTCAAAACACGGCTATCATCCGCTGAAGCCTATTACAGCCAGTCAACCAGGTGAACACTGGGCCATAGACTTAGCTGGCCCATACACCACCTCGCACAACGGCAATCATTACATGCTAGTAATGGTTGACATCTTTTCCCGATTCTGCATACTCCGCGCAATTCCAGATAAGACATCTCTAACAATTGCAAAACAACTCATTCAAATCTTTTGCGACTTCGGCCTACCCAAGGTTTTACAGTCTGATAATGGTACCGAGTTTGTCAACGAACTCGTCAAGACTTTCACAAATACAGCAGGAATTGATCATCGGCTTGTAACACCCTATCATCCGCGAGCAAATGGAGTTGCTGAAAAATGGGTACACACAGCCAAGGAAGTCATCAACAAGAGAACACAGGGAGCAAAGCGAGACTGGGACATATACATCCCAAGCACACAGCTAGCCATAAATAGCAAACATGCTAAGCTACATGGCACACGCCCATTCACTCTAATGTTTGCAAGACAACTAAACGATTTTGCTGATTACAGAAAAACAGAGAGCACGCACAACGCTCCTAACAGTCTACCAGATATGAAAAAAAGAATTGAACAAATGGAGACTGTTGTATTCCCAGCAATCTGCAAACGCATCAAAGCTAGACAAGCTGCTGATAAAGGAAAACACGACAAAGACCATAAAATAATAATGGAGTTCCTGAACGACAGCAACATGATGATAAAGAACATATTAAGAAAGTCTAAGATGGACCCAAGATATGAAGGACCATTCACAGTCAAGGGCAGAACAAAGGGAGGCAGCTACATTTTGCAAGACGAAACGGGAGCACTTCTATCACGAAACATCCCACCTTCGCAGATAAAGCTGATCTCACAAGATACTGTTATATCTCCAGATAGCTTTTACGAGATACAGGCCATCATTGATCATCGTCAAGAAAAAGGCGACTATCTTTACAGAGTGCGCTGGAAAAACTATGCACCAGATCAAGACACTTGGGAGCCCACAAGCAATTTCAACGATCTGAGCATAATTGACAAATATTGGCAAAGACGAGGTCCAGAGAAACCCACCAATAAATCTACAATTATACATAACAAGCATACACATCCAACACAAAAACCTACACGCTTTAGCAAACACGTACGCAAATAAAGACATTTGCTCTCATACATGTACAGATACTCCCCTAAGCAATTCAAATGGTTGTTCCAACCTGGAGGGAGGTAATGTTGTATCCAATATAATCATAGATTCAAATAGAGCGCACAGACAATAAGACAAAGACATATTGAATAAGCGACCAGTATCAATTATACATTATTTCTCACACTATCATTAAATAAAGAATATACCGATAACAAGGTCACACACCTTAGTCAACATCACTAATCACTCAAACAAGAGCGTGGGTAATAACTTAACAATATATTATCTATGATATAAGAAAACAGACATCACATGATATACTCATATCATTATCCTAAATACACACGCAATGTCTATATAAACTCACATAGCAAATAGCAATAGAAGATCATCTCTCTTTTCATCAATAAACAAAGTCTCACCGTACTTCTCGTCTGCACTTTGTTTTTCTTTCTTTTCTAAAAATATAACAGTGTGGACAACAACCGCAGGGCAAGAATTGCCAGCTGGATTAAAGAGGTTATTACAAAATATGTTATTTATTTAAGATATTTTGTACTCATCTTACTATTTTTTCTTAGATCCATACTTGCTGCCAGAATATCTACACTAGATACTGGAGGGTGATAGACAAGGAGATGGGTCTCATGGTTAAAGAAGATTCCAAGATGACTTTTTTTAGTGCTATCCAAAAAGGGGCTATGTCGGACAGAAAGTCTGACACAGAGAAACTTTTCCCTGGATTCCCAGTGCATATGTTGAAAGTTGCCCGTCCCAGCTGGAGAAGTAATGAAGTAAGTTATTTCTTGTGGTATGCTCATAGTGAAGTAAAATATTAATAAAATAAATATAGTTCAACAAGTTTCTGGGCTTGATTGATGAAAGCATGCATTCCGATCATAAAGCAAAAGGGAATGCAAAGCCAAGAATGCCCAGGTTTTTGAGAGGAGAAAAAAATATTGCTGTACCATGTTGGCTGATTTTGTCACTGCCTCCCTGGGCGATTAAACAATAATTTTTTTTGATTCACACATACGCGCATTCTTTATACTTGATTTATACACAACAAGACTGAAAGTAAAAACGATAATAAATAGAAATAAGGAAAGAGATAAATATATTGATAAACAAGGTAAAATAGAATGAAATAAATAAAGTAATAAAATATATAAAAAGAAAAGACAATTAAGCATAAATTTTTTGTGGCAAAGGAATTGCAATCTTCCTATTAAAATTTTGTCTGGTTTTGTAGTCAATGATTGCTACTGGCAGAAGTATATGATGGATGGGCAGTATACTTTGAAAATCTAATTTATAGAAGTTGTCATAGTAGATTTCAATGCCTTCAGGTTGTCTTCGTGTATCTGATGTTGTTTTAAACTATCTGACAAAAGCAAAGGTATGCTAGTTGTTGTAGCTAGCTGATAAGAGAGTGGTTGTTGATGGAGAGAAGGTGTGTACAAAGATGTATTGAATTTCACCAACATAACCATAACGTGCATTAGTTCTATTTTCTTAAAACAAAGCTTAGATATACAAACCACGTCCATTGCCATTGCATCCTTTGTATACTTGCCCAAGAATCACAATTGACTTGAGTACCTCAATTCTGTCATTCACAAAAGCTGGGCTGGTCATTGCTTTTTTGCAGCTTGAAATATTATAGTCATTGTAGGCAACTTGATAGTATTCTACAAGACAGTTGTACTCATGCTCTGGCATTACTCATGTAGATTTAACTATCAAAGGAAAAGTTGCTGATGGTAGGGGCTTGTTTCCTTTAATCCTTCTTGGTTCATCTTGTGTTGTAGCCATGAATTTAATAAGAGAAAAAGAAAAAAAAACGAATGTTGTTGAGCTAATGTTGATGTTGTGAATGTTATTGCTGTTCCTAGTGTTTTAGCTTTTATGATTTTTTTGAAAATATCAAAATAACTGTGAATATCTGCAATGCCTATAATGTGATCAACAACATCTGCTTTGTACATCTCTTTCACAAATCCTCTCATATATGTTAGCTCAAATCTACTCTTACAATTTGTCTGGATATTCTTTAAGATACTGTTGTATCTCTCAAAACTAAATAATCAGTAGCTATACACGGAACCAAAGTCTAGGATGGTTTGCCAAAGATGAAGATGCAAATGCATGTTAGGTGAGAGAAGATCGAGTTTGTATAAACTCTCACACTTGTAACAGAATTGTTGTAGATGCGTGTGTGCTGATTTGATGTCTTTTTTGCAAATACTAAACATTACCAGAATTTGACAGGCCTTCACAAATAGCATCCAGTTGTCGAATTTCTTTTTTGGTAACACACCCTTGAGTACAACAGGAGAGTATACCAAGCACCACAACTTTCACTCGTCAGCCTTCATGTAAGGAAATCCCTTGCCAATCTTGTTTTGCAACATTATGTAATCTGGAGGCAGCACAATTTTCTCGACAGATTTTTGCATGGCAGCAAGTTTCTTGTTGTCAATTATTCCATCTGCAACCCATCTATCCATCATTCTCTTGGCAGTTCTGAGAAACAGATTATACATAAGGTTGACAATCGTGCAGCAGACAATATCAAAGTACTGGAGACGATGCAGTTCGCACAAGCAAACACCATTTTCAACTTCAAGACACTGTCTCTCAGATGATTTGGTTGCATTTCTCCAGACCTCTGCATCCTTACAATCATCATTCTTAGTGCGATGGAGCCATTTAGAGAAATCAAATCCAGAATAATTGACAGAGCTTGTTCCATTTAACCAGGTGAATTTATAGTTGCATTTATGACATACATTGGTACTGGTGTGAGATGTGAACCCACATACTTTTCTTGCAGCAGGGATATCACATGTGACCATGAAAAGAGCAGCATGGATGGGGATACTTTCTGGGTGTTGGTGAGTTCTGATTTTCATTCCTTTGTATAATAACTCCAGTTCATTGACAAGAGGCTTCAGATAGTTGTTAATGTCTGATTTACTTGCTTCTTTAGGTCCTGACATTAATTCAACAAGGATAATATTTTCCTTCTTAAAACACATGTTATGAGAAAGATTGTTTATGGCAAGATAAATCGCTCCAAATGAATATGTTACCCCATTGAATGGTTGAAACCAATCGATATTGAGAGTAAACATTATAGAGTGATCATTGTTTACAAAAGGGGGACCATTGACATCCAACAAGCTGTTTCATATAGTGCTGTTATATATGTCAAACATCATTCCATCTACTTTTGGACTACAATTCCAAGAGTTGATAGCACTTTCAAAGCCAGGGCAACAAAAAAAAACATTTTCAATGCTGATACAATCGAATGGTATATATATGCCTTTTTTGGAATTGTTGACTCGGATCCACTTTTGAATAAGGGTGTTTTACACAATAGGTTACTACCAAAAACAGGAGACGTGTAATATACTGGGACAGATTCATCATTGCTGTAGATTGTATGACATTCACCACAAGCAGTATACTTCTTAATCCCTTTTGTTAATGTGCTTAATCCTGAAAGTTGCTTGAGCCCAGAAATGCTCAATGGAAGACAGAATGAATCATTGAACAATTTGAGAATCTTGTTGACAATAGAAATCAAAATCACTGCACCTTCATTGAAGACGTATAAGTATACAAATAAGGTAATAGCAATTACAATAAAATGGTGGATCAAACCCAATTCTGAGACGGACTTGAAAGAAAAAAAATTTAAAAAAAAAGAAAAGAAAAGAAAAGAACAATCAATTAATTTTCTTTTTATTTCTCAGGGATGACATTATTTAAAATTTACTATACAAACCTTCATCATCACTCATGTCATTGTCACTCTCATTTTCTCTGTTGTCAAGATCATTGCTTGCTGCATACTTGTTGCCTTCAATACTAAATACAGCATCAGATTCAGAAAGAGGTAAGTCTCTTATCCGAGCAGGCGTTTCTATCTCTTCTGCACTGTCATTCAATTCTATCAAAATGGGAATATTAGACAAAAACAATCATAAAGAATAAAAAAAGTTTTTATTTTACCAAAAACATAATTCATGCCATATTCATTACTTTTGTCTTTAAAATGAACTTCATTATGGCTGACAATCTCAAGTGTTTCTTTGACTACATCACTCTCTGTATTTCAATTAATATATTGTATCAATTATTATCATATTAAAAATAAAAATAAAAATAAAAATAAAAATATAAAAATATAATTGTTTTTCTTACATCTGTTAGTTTACTCTCTGATTGCAATTTGTTCATCTCTTTCATTATGTTTAAGTGTTTGAGCAGATACGGTATTATATCCTCCTGCTTTAATTCTGCATACTGGACAGTAGCATTTGAACTTTTTGGTTGAGATATGGCTGGGAGGCATTTTAATGAAAAAAGATAAATGTATTTATGGGTTTAAAAGTAAAGAAAAGGAACACAAAGTAGTTTATTTTTTATTTATTTAGGCTTAGTATTTTTCTCAGATGCTACACAAATTGCTATGGCCAATTAAATTGACTACATCTCTTATTTTTTTTTTGTATTCTTTAACTACATCTCTTGTCAAATATTTAATTCACAAAAACTGGCTGAGATGCAATTTTATATTTTCTCTCACTCGAAATTAGATTTTCTTGACATATGTAAAAGTAGACACTTTTTCCAGTGGTGGTTGCCTAAAGTTATTGTTGACAGGATGATACTTTTTTGTTGTACTTATTGGTGTTTTGCTCTACGAATAGAAAAATTGCTTTCTGTTCAGTCTTGGCTGCCATTGGAAAATCAAAAAATAATAATAATAGAATATAATTTTTCTAGAACTACAAAGAATTCTGCAACATCATCACACTGCTAAACAACTAAAATTTTGTTGAGAGCTGACTATTTTTACAACACCTCGTATCAAAAGTATTGTGTGTGATATGTAGTTGTGTGTACAAGATGTACAAGAAAAGATAATTGTATATAAGAAAAGAAATTGAAAAGAGGAATTGAGAGTTTGGGTTTGATATTAGATAAATTGAGGTGATAAAATAATCTCTTTGTTACCAAATCAATCAGTTAAAGAAATAAAAAGGGAAACTAACACTAAGATAAGAGTCTAAATAATTTTAATGATTAGAGAAATAGTTAAACTAAAAGAAGTGAAGTAAATAATACTAATTCTAAAGAGTTAACTATGAGAAAAAAATGTTTAATAGAGTAAAGAATTTAGCTAAAAGAAAATTTACTATGATAAATTTACTAAGAGATAAATAAAAGAAGAAATCGGAACAAAATAATAAAATAAAAAGAGGTGGTCAATCTTCCATGAAGACTTGACAGAAAAATAAATAAAACAGAAGAAATTTCACAAAAAAACCAGAAATAATAGATAGTGTCTTTGAAGAAAACTTATATCAGAAAAATTTGATAGTTGTTTATTGATTGCTTTTAAAGATATATTTATACTACTTTATAGATAAAATATATGACAAAAAATAGACTAGATAAAACTCAATGAGATAATCATAAATAAAAATATAAAGAAAAATAACTATATAAATATTTCGTCATGAAAGAAGAAATAGATGAAGTTATAATATATAACTACAAGAAAAAAAAATCAGAAAGAAGTATATTATAAATAAAGGGAAAAACTATTCAGTTAACAATTTTGGTAAAGTAGTGTTTGAGAGAAAACGTTACATTTAATATGCAGGAATAAAATAAAAAGAAAAGGGAGAAAACAATTTTGAGAAAAATAAAGGGGAAAGATTTTAATTTTCAGAAAATTGGTTTTTGGAAAAAGGCGATTTTATAAAAATGGAAGAAAGAAATTAAAATTTTGAAGAAAAATTAAAAGAGGTTTTCAAAAGAATGTCTGAACTTAGTAGAATTTGATTTTTGGACTAAGGCCAACAAAATTACCACACCACGTGTGGTATTTCAGATACGAAACAATAGAAAAATAAAATATTTGATAATAGAGACGTATAGAAATACTTTGAGACTGTATATAAGTTGTCTTTATTCATAAATAAAAAGTGTCCCTTTTTATAAGAAAACACAATCTGCTCTTGTCATTACGTCTTAGTTTCTTAAGGCTTTCTTCCTTTACTATATTTGGTTATTAGAGTGTATTTACTGCTTAACTAGTGTCAGTGTTACAATTATTATATCAAGTCATAAATCGTACTTCTTTAGCTCTTAGCTATTCTTTTCTCTTTTATACTAGAGCTTTAGGACTTCCTACTAAATTAGCTCCATATCAATCCAACACAGTTTACTCAGCAGTATGATATAATTATCTTAACAATCTTTAAGATATTATCTACAGTACTAACTGTAATAATTATTGGGCTGATTACTTAATCATTTATATAAATTTTATACTGACAAGATGATAGCTACTACGCTATCCCAATATGAATATGTTCTTATATATGATAAATCTAATATCCAAGTGTCTGGATCACCACACCATGTGTTAAAAAGTGATGCGTGATATGTTTATTTGTTGTGGATTGTAACAGTATCACTTGGCAAATAAATGTAATGTGAATTACAAAATACAAGAAGAAGAATACAATAAGAATGGAAAAGAATGGGTAATTTGACAGGTAAGAATTGGTGACAGACAGGTAGAAGAAATAGGGAGAAGATTAAAATGGAAATTGTGACAATAACAAAATCTGAGAAAGACAGAAAAGGGAAAACAGAGAAATAAAATATATCAAAATCAACAGACAACACTCCAAAGAACAAGGACACTGTGTATGAATGAAGAACAATGATAATAACAGGCAAAAATAAATAAGATCAAAGATAGAATGATGATTTTATTGATTGAAAAGATTGTTCCTTTTATAAATAAAAATGTTTGGTTAAAATAATTTGTTGAGAAAAAGAAAAGAAAGTCAAGTGAAAATTTTTACTACGTATAACTGGTGTTGATAGTAGAAGTAGAATAGAAAATTATAGAGAGAGTAAAATAAAAATATAGTAAAAATATAATAATTGAATAAAGATAAAGTAAAAATATAGTGAGGTAGAATAGAAGTAAAGTAATAATATAATAACGATGTAGTAAAGTAAAGTAAAAAATATAATAATAGTATAATAATGAAATCTAATAAAATGTAATAAAAAATAGTGTAAAATAAATGTCGGCAATAAAGAAGTGTATAAAATTAGGGGAAAGAGGTATAATGTTTTTAGTGGGTGACAGGTGTTTCTGAGGTAATGATGTAGATGGGTATTTTAATTTTAAGGAACAGGATTATATTGGGGGGTTTGGGTATAGGGGTATCGGGAGCAAGATTTCCCAAGAAACCGGGGGGGACCACTCTTATCCCTCAAGACATGTCACTCGGTCAACTCACCATCGATGTCAACGCCCATGAGTCCAGTACCACCCATCATGGCTTATCGCTGGACCAAACCACTGAAGGAATCCACTGTCTGGTATCCCTCACCAGAAATTGGTCAACGCCAGACTTGTTTACAACACACGTGATAAAAGCAGCTACGGGGGGCTAGCACAAATGGTAGTGCGTCAGACTCCAGATCTGAAGGTTGGGCGTTCGAGTCGCTCGTCCCTCACTTTTTCACTGTAGAATAATTGTTAGACATTATTGTCGGACATTATTTTGATGAATCCGAGAAATCGGGATAATTGACTGCAGCAGTTCTGTATGTCAAAGATACCTCATAGATAACGAACCGCAGTAATGTCTTGTAAAGATTAACCACAGTAACATCTTCTGAGCATCAACCGCAGTAAAAGGACTTCTCTTGTAATTAAATAGAGTATAATAGTTTACTGCGGATAATGCGCAGTATTAGTTTAGAAAACTATATAAGACAATTCAATTCCTATCAATAAAAAGGACCTTTTATCCTCTCTTCGATTTTACATATACTCTCCGATCCCCAGTGGGTTTGACCTTTTGACTTTGCTATAGTAAAAGGAAGACCATCCCAGATCAGGAACGACAATTGGTAGCTGAAGCTATTTTTCCTCTAACAAGACCTTTGATGAATCCGGTTGAAAGACACCAAGACATATTTGATAAGAAGACCCTTAGCCAATTCGAGATTGAAGAACGAGTCCAGGACTTGTTACCCAGCGAATTAGTAAACGACTACAAGAAGAATCGGCGTGTTCCTCATATCCCTGAAGAACAGCGTATTAAGAAGACCCCTGCCCGAGAACAGAAGTGGACCGAACTAGCCACAAAACTAGCCGCAACCTTAACAGGAAAGAACAAACAAGAACAAGAAGAAACAATGGCCCCCCAAACCGCCACTCTAACAGCCGAAGCAATTGCTGCTGCCGTCGCCGAAGCAATGAAAGCAATCACGGTGCAGCAGGAGGCCCGTGCTGAACGAATCAAGCAACCTGATTGCTTCCATGGAGAACGTTCTGCCACAGTAGTGGATGGTTGGCTGCGCGCAGTCGAACGTTACACCAGATACTACAATTTTTCCGCAACAAAAGCCTGTGAATTTGCAGTGAATCTGTTGCGTGACAGAGCAGACACATGGTGGAGACGCATGGAAGTAAAGGACAAACATCCAACAACCTGGGATGAGTTCAAGATGGCTCTGTCGGGAGAATTTCGTCCAGTCTACTCACTACAGACGTCCAGGGACCGCCTTGCTCGACTATACAAAACAGGAACGGTCGCAGAGTACATTGACGCGTTCCACGACATCCAGTTGGAGTTGCCTGGAATGAACGATGAAGAAGCCCTCGACAAGTTTGTCCGCGGACTTCACCCCACCATACGAGGAAATGTTCTTGCCGCCCGACCTGTCGACGTTGACGATGCCTGCAACATCGCTTTGGCATATGCCAGTGGCCTCCACTTGGGGCAACAGAACAACTACGCACCCGTCCCCCAACCGTACCAACAGACGTACCAACAGCCGTACCAACAGCAGTACAGTGGTCCCGAGCCCATGGACCTGGATGCGATTCAAGGTTGCCGTAATAACTATCGATCTCGCCCCCCTCAGAAACGTAATGTGGCTACTTGCCATTGGTGCGGCGAAGTTGGTCACTTCAAGAGGAACTGTAGGGATCGATTAGCAGCGATTAGACAGTTAGATGAGGCACGTAGCAAGAAGCAGGGTTTTCGCGAAACACAACCGTAACGGGAGGTCGGTTGTGTTCAATGGAAGAAAAATCCTCCCCACAGGCTAATAATATTAGCGAAACTAGTGAACCAGAAATTAATAAAGACGTGTCTGAACAGTATACAAATGTTACCAATGAAGAGCCTGAGACTATGTCTGAAGAAAATTGTGACCCTTGTCTCACTGCTGACCAACATTTCTTAGAAGATCTCCATGCTGCCGTGGACACAGACTTGCCCTTATACGCCGCTATACTTGACGGACAACAAATCCTGGTGTTAATTGATAGTGGTGCTAGTGCAAACTATGTATCACCCCAGATCGCCCATTTGGCCACACACATTTTGGATATACCCGGACGATCAGTCGAAACTGCAGGAGGACACAGCATTAAGATCCATCAGAAGGCAACATTAAACCTCTCTTTAAATGGATACACTGACACCATCGATGCTTTTGTATTTCCCACTAAATTCGACTTGATTCTTGGCCGCACTTGGTTGCAAATGGCTAAACCCGTCCCAGATTGGCATGTCGATAGCTGGTCTTTACATCGTGATGAACAAGAATTTATTTTGCGTCCTCATGGGCCCCGTCCTACTAAACCTCACCTAAACTATCTGATATCTGCAAAACAAATTGAGAAACTCTCTAGGAGAGAGGAGGCCGAATGCTTTTTGTTGCACATTAAGACAGAAAAAGAAATACATAATGATGAACACTGGATGAAATTAGTAAAAGAATTTGAGGACGTTTTCCAAGACGGTTTACCTGGATTACCGCCGAACCGTGACGTCCAACACGTTATAAACACTGGAGATGCCTACCCTGTCAATAAACCGCCATTCAAAATGAGCCCTCGAGAACTCGACGAATTACAGCAACAACTAAAGGAACTTCTAGACCTCGGCTTAATTCGTCCGAGTTCTTCGCCATGGGGTGCTCCAATTTTATTTGTTAAAAAGAAAAATGGTGAGATGCGCATGTGTGTTGATTACAGAGCCCTGAACAAAGTTACTATCCGCAATAACCATCCATTGCCACGCATCGATGAGTGTTTGGAACGCCTTCGTGGAGCAAACCATTTCACCAGTTTGGACCTCAAAAGCGGTTACCATCAAGTGAGAATTCAAGACTCAGATGTGCCAAAAACCGCCTTTAACACCCGATATGGCCAATATGAGTTTCTGGTTCTTCCCTTTGGTCTCACCAATGCCCCACCGACGTTTCAGCATCTTATGAACAAAGTTCTTGGAGATTGTTTGGATAAGTTTGCCTTAGTCTATTTGGATGATATCCTAATCTTTAGCACGACACCAGAAGAACACGAAGAACATGTACGACATGTGTTAAACCGACTACGTGAAGCGAAATTAATTGCCAACCTTAAAAAATGCGAATTTAACAAAAACGAACTAACTTTCCTTGGATTCAACGTATCTGCGCAAGGCATCTTACCATCGCCAGACAAAGTAAAGACTATAAAAGAATGGACACTGCCAACAAATGTACAAGAAGTTAGACAATTTATTGGCCTTGCACAGCACTACCGCCGCTTCATCCCTGGGTTTGCTGGAATCGCTGCGCCCTTAACAGACTTAACTAAAGGGACAGGACCAAAACGACGGCCTATCGTTTGGACGGAGACATGCCAGGAAAGTTTCGATTTACTAAAAGAGAAAATGAGTACTGCACCTGTATTACTTGCCCCAGACATAGATAAACCATTCCGCATTGAAACAGATGCTTCAGATTTTGGTGTTGGTGCCGTATTAATGCAAGAAGACGAAAACGGAAGTTGGAAACCATTAGCGTTCGAATCGAAAAAACTCTCCCCTGCCGAAAGATCGTATCCTGCTCAAGAGCGCGAGTTACTCGGTATTCTACATGCCTTGCGTACTTGGCGCTGCATGATCGAAGGAAAACCGTTCACTGTATTCACCGATCACTTACCACTCAAGTATTTTCGCAGTCAGGTTAAGCCCACGCCTCGCCTGATAAGGTGGATTTCTGAATTCGAGCTGTACGACCCGATAATTCAATACAAACCGGGCAAAGACAATGGTGTCCCTGATGTGCTCTCTCGTCTCGATGGCCCAGAATACGATGCAACATTAATTAAATCAATGGAACCAGAATACCTGTACACCATACCAGACTCACAAACGTCCGACTGGCCAAAATTTTATGCATGAAAAAAAGATGAATGGCCAGAAGACATAAAAGAATTACTCCATCGGCAACGCAATAAGTTTGTGGTCCACGACCAAAAGGTTTTCCGTCTCGTTAAAATAGGTGACACGGTACAAGAAATTCGTTTTGCACTGTTTGCCAAGCGTGCAGACTTAGTAAATAATTTCCACAATGGTTTTGGACATGCTGGAGAAACAACGGTGTATGATTTAATGAAGAAGCGTTGGTGGTGGCCAGCCATGAGAAGTCAAATTCAAGAATGGTTATCGAAATGTCATCAATGTCAATTGGCCTCAAACGCAGAACGCAACATACACCATGCCCCTTTGGAACCATTGGATATCCCCCCTGCTTTCTCTCGTTGGCATCTCGACTTCATTGGAGAACTTCCCACTACAATCAACGGAAATCGATGGATTTTGGTTGCCGTCGACTACGCTACGAATTGGCCAATTGCACGTGCTGTTCCTGCTGCTACGGGCGAAGCCATCGCCAACTTTTTGTACGAAGAAATAGTCATGCGTTTTGGTTGCCCAGACGAAATTCTGACAGATCGTGGTGCAAACTTTATGTCACATATTTTGAGCTTTTACATTAAGAAAATTAAGCTCCATCATAAATTAACCTCAGCATTTCACCCACGTACTAATGGAAAATGTGAAAGGTTAAATGGTGTTCTTAAACAGATGTTACGTAAATATGTACATGGTGCCATTCACCGGTGGGACGAATATCTGGAAACAGCACTTTGGGCTTGCCGAATCAGAAAGCATCGTACAACTGGGTTCAGTCCATTTTTCTTGACTTATGGCCGCAAACCTCGTATTCCTGGCGATCCCCTACGTCCATTTATGGATACATCTATCCCTGACGACCCGACCCTCGTATCCGATGGCGCTATCCCTTTTCTTCGTAATCTCCAACAGGCTCGCAAAAATGCTGACGCTCGAGTAACCGCCAACAGCCAACAAGACAAGGAACGATGGGATTCGATCATGAAACCTCATCAGTTCGCAATCGGTGAACATTTGTTGTTGCGGCATGAAAACAAATTTGGACTAGAATATAACTGGATGGGCCCATATATTGTAGTAGATAAAAATTTCGATAAGAATATATACAAGCTCACAACAATGGAAGGTGTCCCTTATACTTCTTGGGTTCATGCTGACCGCCTCAAAATAGCCAAATCCGACGATTTCGACTGCACCTGGTATCACCCGACCGCTGCTCGTAACAATATGCAACGTGATCTGGCCATAGATTCCTCTTCCACCTTGCTGTTCTCGATGATAGAGTCTACCAGAGTTGACCGAGGACGATCAACAGTTTCGAGAGGGGGTGATGTCGGACATTATTTTGATGAATCCGAGAAATCGGGATAATTGACTGCAGCAGTTCTGTATGTCAAAGATACCTCATAGATAACGAACCGCAGTAATGTCTTGTAAAGATTAACCACAGTAACATCTTCTGAGCATCAACCGCAGTAAAAGGACTTCTCTTGTAATTAAATAGAGTATAATAGTTTACTGCGGATAATGCGCAGTATTAGTTTAGAAAACTATATAAGACAATTCAATTCCTATCAATAAAAAGGACCTTTTATCCTCTCTTCGATTTTACATATACTCTCCAATCCCCAGTGGGTTTGACCTTTTGACTTTGCTATAGTAAAAGGAAGACCATCCCAGATCAGGAACGACATTATTTTGATAAATCCATAAAATCTGAAGATAGTTAACTGCATTACCTCTTTATGTGCAGTAACATCTTCCTAAGCATTAACTGCAGTATAATGACTCTCCTTTTATTTAAATATAATATAATAACTACTTCAGATAATGCATAGTATTAGTTTAGAAAACTATATAAGACAATTCAATTCATATCAATAAAAAGTATCTTTTATCCTCTCTTTAATTTTATGTATTCTCCTTGATCCCCAGTGTTTATAAACTTTTTCCAGGCACTGAACTTCACACTTGGCTACAAGCTTCTTGTTTGTATAGCATTTGTGGCGGAAACTGTACTCATGGTAGGAAAGCTTTGTGATTGTAGACATTTTGTTAATTTGAATTTATTCTTTTGAAGTATGGGTAAGAATAGAGATATTCACTTTCAAGTCTGAACTCTTTTATAATGATTAACTTGAAGACAATAATGGTGCAGTAACTTGAATATAAGCTCAGAAGAAAAAAGTAAAACATATATATCATGTTGTCATGTAAGCATGGTAAGCAAAATTGATATTCACTGAAACCAACCCAATAGATTCAATCTATATTGCTATGAAACTAATAATAGATAATTGAAAATTTTTTTCTTTATACCTTATTTTCACAACAACATCTTTTTTCTCAGGTAAACAATATTTGCAATATGAATGACACAGATAACATCATCAAATCTTTACTCCTAGCTATTCAGCTCCAGTTATCTGTCTTATGTGCCAATCAAGAACAAATTAAGATGGATATTAACAGCCTTGGAAATGAAATAATGATCAAAGGATCTCCAAAGCAAAATCTCTTTTTGTTTATTAATGTAAGTTCAACTCAAAACAGTATTGCTGAAAACTAACTTTAACTTCAATAGACTTCAAGTGGGTTTATTTTCAAACTTGTGATCAACATTTGTAATGTCCCTTTAGAACATGTTTACTAAATGATGAGTCAACATCTTGGAATCAAGGTTATAGCATCCAAAAAAGCAACACTCAGGACCTGTACGAAACTTGTATGTAATGAGTTAGCTACCCTTCCTTCTGTATGAGCTCTTGGCCCTCGTCCTAGCTGGGGATCCATATCTTCATGTGATCGAACAATGATTTGC
Organism: Phycomyces blakesleeanus NRRL 1555(-); assembly: GCF_001638985.1. Taxonomy (NCBI): domain Eukaryota; kingdom Fungi; phylum Mucoromycota; class Mucoromycetes; order Mucorales; family Phycomycetaceae; genus Phycomyces; species Phycomyces blakesleeanus. The sequence continues at coordinate 1,192,783 of NW_017265135.1, read as the reverse complement.
AATAAACATGCAAACATGCTTAAGAGGGTTGGTATAGATTTCACCAGATGCCATCAAAATTGGGCATCTATTGCAAGAGTCAGTCATCTCTGGAAAGGCCATCAAAGGAGGCAATTGTAAGTAACTATCCACTGCAGTGTAAAGTAGTATAGTTAATATTGAAAGTATATGATGTATTTGACTGTTTATAACCAATAAAAATGATGTATAAAATGTAATGTCTATCATAACAGCCAATAAAAGTGATATATAAAATGTAATTATATAGTGAAGTAACCAATAAAAACAATAAATAAAAAATATATCCATTTGAGAAACCAATAAAAATATATTTTTATAAAATACACTACAGTGCAATTATGTCTTATCCAATAAAAACAATGATTAAGCAAGAAATATTTAAAAGAATCTAAATTAAAAGAATAATGAATTAGTAGTAACCAATAGTATATAATATTTCAACTATACTTAAAGAAGTTTTGTCCAATTGAAAGACAAATATTAGCAAAAGAAAAGGTTATCAATATATTAATAGAATATTAAAACTACCGGTAAGCGGAGATGTATTAAAATGCATATGAACTCAGGGTTGGAAAAAAGGGGGGAGGACACAAAACGCACCCTGGCTTCCCCTCCGGAACCACCTGTGAAACCACCTCTAAAACTCCTATTTTTTTTGGCATAGTGTGAGATTGAGTACAAAGAAATCGTTTTTGATTACAAAGATGTTCAAGGACTCTCTGAAGAAGTTACTTCAGCTGTGTATTTCAACCAGCTAATTAGATGGTGTGAGAGTGCTGACAAGTTGGTTTATGGTACCTACCAAAATAACTCAAGAACAACTAAGTAGAGAAAAAGAAAGGCAGAGAATGAAGCTTCAGATTCTAAGGGGAGCTATCATCTTACAGACATAAACTTTATTAGAACAAAAAAATAATTTAGTTAAATTGTGTGAAGACTTAAAAATCCAATCTTATAAATTATTTGCCAATAAGATGACTATAATGAAAGTTGCATATGAAGATGTCAAGAAGGAACTTCAGTCTTTTACTTATACAGGTGCTTCTTCTTAACTTATTAACGCTTTTGAATTTTGCAAGCTTAAGTCAGTTGAGAGTTATCTACAATTTAGACTTTCAGGATTGAAGACAATGAAAGCCTCAGAGAAAGCATCAATGGAAATATGGATGCTTAAAAACATATATTGCTCAGCTGTAATTAGGGAATATGTCAAGAAGTATTTGGATTTTCAGTTAATTGCCTTAAATCAACAAGGAAAGCACTCCAAATGAGTTTCACTTTTTTCTGATAAGAATTTAAAGGCATCTGTACATAAATGAATCCAATGCCAAAAACTTAAAAGCAGAAGTATTATTTCAGTGAAAAAGTTTATTGATAAAGACATCTTCTCAAGAAAGCTCAAAATTTCTGGGAACATATCAACAAATACTATCTGGAAGTATCTTCATGAATGGAGATATCTATTTAGAAAAAACTCAAAAGACATATACTATGATAACCACAAAAGAGCAGATATTATTGCTTATCGTCAAGTTTGGGCTAAGCAAATGATATCTTACAAGTCAAAAATGGTGAGTTTTGGGAAGAATGATAAGGTGACTATGTCACAGCTATCAACTAATGAAATAGAACATGTTCTTGTCACCCATGACGAGTCAACTTTCTATTCAAATGATGGAAAAGAAGCAATGTAGCTAGTAGAGAGTGAAAATTCAATTTGAAAGAAGAGTCTTGGCATGTCACTAATGATTAGTAAATTTAAATGTGTATATCATAGTATAATGACTAATAACACATAGTCTAGTCATAAGATATTCTATTCTGAAGCTGATAGAGATGGGTACTGGACTGATGCTCATATGATGAAGCAGCTGGAGAGCAAAACATTTCTTTGTTCAAGCTTCTTCACTCTGGATGCAAGGCTGTATTTGTATTTGACCAAAGTATAAATCATAAGACATTTGGTCAAAATGCTCAGATAGCAAACAAGATCAACTTGGGCAATAAAGAAGTTGAAGAAGATAATTCTTGTGTATTGAGAGAAACCATCTTTGTTCAGGATGGCCTGAAAAAAATATAATCGATGTACTACAAGAAAGACAAGTGATTTACAAAGAAGAGTAAACAGTGGGTGATAAAAAAGATGAAGTACATGAAGAGTGCTCATACAATTCTAGAAGAGCGTGTTTTGTGACTGGAGAAAGACCTCTATAACCAAACAAAAAAGTGGAGGCTGAACTGTAAAAACAAAGATGCAATAAAAGATAATCCGTGCTGTGCCCACCATCTCCTAGCATCGCAATCTGACTTTGTCTCATAAAAGACAGTGCTCAATGAGTTGGTGGATAAGTCTGGCCACATATTCAAGCTTTATCCAAAGTTCTAGTGTGAGTGTAATTGGATCAAGAGGTACTGGGGTGCTGCAAAGCATGAAGTTTGCCTTCAGTGCAATTACAGTTACAAGTCTCTAGATAGAAACATTCATACTTTCCTCAATCATGCTGGAAAGCTCTCACACATCTGAAGATACTACAACAGATCTTGGCACTATATTGAAGCATATAGCCAAGATATAGATGTAAAACAAGCTCACAATGTTGTAAAGAACTTTATTTCAAGAAGATATATTTCTCATTACTGTGATGAAGAAAAGGAATAAACTCTTATCCTCTCTTTTTAAATATATATATTTGTATTTTTCCTCTTTGATATAATTTTTATATCATTCTTTACTTTTTTTTCAAAATATATCAATTTTATTTGCATTTTTTTAAGGACTAGATATATGAATTTTGATTTTTTTATAGCCATCGGACATTAAATACTATCACTATGTGGAATTTTAAATGACAAAGTTGAAACAAATCCAAAAACATTGATACTTAAGTCTAATAGCACCATAGTAGCTTTGAGATTTGAATAGACTTAATAACTTCAAAATGATGACATAGATATTATAAGTAGAGATAAAAAAACAAAATCTGAAACATTGTCTATTAAGCTGTCAACACAACTATGTCAAGTCAAAATTAATATTGTCTGAGATGAATAAGTCAAACTAATTGATATGAAACTAATAATAGACAATAGAAAATTTTTTAGCCTTTATCTTTCTTTCACAACAATTCTTTTTCTCAGATAGGTCAAACTCTCAACATGAACAACACTAGTAACAATGTCATCTCCTTGTTATACGTCATGTACAATAAGATTTTATCTTTGAAGGCAGGTTAAGAAAACTTCAATTTATAGGTCAAGCCAAAGATCTCCCAAAATAGGGAAGGAATAATTGCTAGTAATCATCTTTTATTTAAAATAGCAAAAAATAAGATTTTTAAAATCTAAGTAAAACATATTATTGTTCTTTGATCATCTTTTTTGCTGGTCATTACCACATTAATTTTCTATATCCTTCTTCATTTAGAGTTTTCGTTTCAGTAATGGGCGTTTTGGTACAATGATATAGTTAAAACAATTACAGCAGCAACAACAAACAACAATAAAAGCTCCCATTGGTGGTTATCTAAGTAAGTTTGCTGATGTCTGGGCCTGACTTTCCAACAGCAGCTGGCTGAATAGTGTTATTTGAGAAGGTTTTTGCATTCACTTTGACAGGATGCCAAAACTGTCCAACAAGTATCACCCAACAGTACCAATATCAGACAATCAACAACATTTTCTGAGACAGGAGATTGTGGAATTAATCCTCAAGAAAGCTATTGAGAAGGTGCTGCCAAATTCCAGTGGATTCAGCAGCCCGTTGTTTGTGATACCAAAGAGGAATGGTGGTCATCAACTGGTATTCAATCTCAAGAAGTTAAATGAACACATCAAGATACCTCACTTCAAGATGGAGACACTGCAGAATATATGCAAATTGATCTGCCCACACGATTACCTAACTTCCTTGGATCTGTCCAATGCCTTCCTTCATATCTTAGGTCACAAGGCATCAAGAAAATACTTACATTTTTGTTGGGAGGGTCAAGATTACCAGTTTCATACAACTTCTTTTAGTCTATTAGTCGTCCCATAGTTGTTTATCAAAGTGACCCATCCAGTACTAGAATGGGCTCAAATCTTGGGAATACAAGTCAGTGCCTATCTCGATGATTGGATTATTATCAGCAACTCATACCAAAATGTTGATGAACAAGCTCACTTCTCTTGACTGGATATTAAATATAAAGAAATTGCTGCTCTAACCATCGCAACAACTGGAACATTTGAGTTATCTTTTGGACACCAAGAACATAATTTCCAAAATTCCAGGTGCCAAATTGAGGGATTTACAATAATCAATATGACAACTGATACAACACAAATCTCTAACTCCTTGTTTGGTCCACAGTCTCACAATGCGGATCCAGGCAGCCATGATCACACTCTTTCTGGCCAGACTCTACACGCAACACTTGATGTGGTTCAAGAATGGCTCTGTGAAGAAGAATAAAGGGTAGGATACACCACAGCCATTGCTTCAGACCTGCCTTTGGGAACTTTGCTAGTGGGAATGCAATATCTCACAATGGAATGACCAATCACGCCTATCACAACAAAACAAGCATGTTCTTTTTGTTGATGCGAGCAGCACCAGATGGAGATGTGCACTAGGGGACAAGGCAATCTATAGATATTGGTCCCACCAGGAGGCCACAATGTCTATCAATTGGCAAGAAATGAAGGTGGTACATCTTGCCCTACAAATCTTCCCCTCACTACAGCACTCATCCATACTTGTCAGAATGAACAACACTACCTCAATGGCGTACCTGAACAAGCAGGATGGCTCCAAGGCCTTTTATCTGATGACAGTGACTCCCAAGATATAGAGGCTGTGTCTGCACCGTGGGTTGAGGTTGACAGCCCAGCATATAGCAGGCAAGGAGAATGTGGAGGCAGATTTAGCATCTCATTGCACATTTACAAAGAACTTGTGAAAGCTGTCTTGTCCAGCTTTTCAAGTTATCCAACAGACATGGGGTCCTTATTCCATGGACTTATTTGCAGTCTGGCTGACCCACCTTCTCCCAACTTTTGTTTCATGGAGACCAGACCCAAAGGCAACAGCAACAGACGCAATGTTGATACCATGGTCTCAATGGGCTAATTGCTACCTGAATTCTCCTTAAAACCTGATTGGACAGTGCTTGCACAAGATCTGGCAAGAGTGCATAGTGGCAACAGTAGTAGCATCAATTTGGCCAAGTGCATGATGGTACCCATTGCTCCTCCAGATGAGTATAGGTCCCCCTCTCCTCTTGACATTCCAGGACATAATTCTGGCTTTCCCAAGTCATCTTGGCTATTGAAGAACCCTCAGTGGAGACTAGGTGTATACAGAGTCTCAAGCATTAGTTTCAAGATACAGGACTCAATGCAGAGTCAGTTAATATCTTCATGGTAGGCACTCTGGAGAACACACCAACAAACAGAGTTTACCAACGCAAATAACATATCTTCACTGCATGGACACTACAACATGACGTTTCCACCACCGAATTTTCAGTCTATGACCTCATTAACTTTTTGGTATACAATCACTTGTTAGGGTATAGTTTAGGGAATATTAAAAACCATCATACAGCAGCCCTCAAGTTACATAGAGATCCTACTTCCTTGCGTACTCATAAAGACATCCATTCCTTATTTGCTTGCTTGGCTATAATGGCCATTCTGACTCAACAACACAAGACCCACATGGACCTAACTCCAACTCTTTCCTTCCTTGCTTCGATTCCATCTCTTGCCTCCACATCCCTTGCAGCACTAGCATGGAAAACAGTCTTTCTGCTTGCCATGACTGCCTTCCTCAGGCCCTCTGATTTGAACTGCTTGCAGCTTACCTCGGCTTACCTCCAGACCAACACGGGAGCACTTGTGTTTGATTTGCATGCACCAAAGGAATGCAGATGAGATCAACGGATTGTAAAGACCATTATGATTCAACTACATACCATGAAGTCACTATGCCCAATTCAAGCATTCTTAGTGCTCAGAGCTCAACCCCAAGCTGCCACCTGACCACCCACAGCTCTCTTTGTGAAATCCTATTCACCATCTATCCCTGTTAAAGTTACAACTATCTCCACCTAGCTTTGGGATCTAGTATGTCTCTCAACAGATCAATTAATGTCTGTTTGATCTCTTGTGTCTCCCTTTGTGATGGACAGAGGAATGCCTGTTGAAGAGATAGTCATGCTTGGTAACTGGTCTTCGGACATAGTCTTTTACTGACATTACTGACAAAATCACATCTCCACTGCCAACTTTACCAGCCTAGTCTTACAACTGCCAACGACTGCTTTCTCTGCTACTATAGACATGGATGGTAATATTACAGAGCAGTATATGGAGCAAGACAAAGATCAAGACATTAAGGATGATGATGAGTTTTTCAACGCATTGGATATGGTGCCTCTCTGAAGTAGCAATTATTCCTTTCCTATTTTGGTTTGACGGTCTCACCAAATTTTGGGAGAGCTTTGGCTTGACCTATAAATTCACTGGATAGACCGTTGAATCAAAATAGGGAAGGAATAATTCACCTATCCTCCCTCATCTGTAATGACCAGCATATGATCAAAGAACAATAATATGTTTTACTTAGATTTTAAAAAACCTATTTTTTGCTATTTTAAATAAAAGACCATTACTAGCAATTATTCCTTCCCTATTTTGCTTTTTCAGCCTATCCAGTGAAGTTTGAAATGAAGACACAGATTGAAGAGTTAAAGTTGGAGATCACTACTCTCAAGAATCAACCAGAAACTCAAAATACTCTAAACTAAGACACTTCGCCTTCTGTCACAACCATTGTAAGTCAAAAATAAAATAATGTGAGTATATATTAACATCTTATTTAATAGTCAGATGGTAATTATATTCATAAATCTGTGGACAATTTGCATGATATAACTTTGATGCTTATTTTCAAAATTATAAGTGAAGATCTTATTGTTGAAGTAACCAGTCATGTAAAAGCCACACTTACTTTGATCACAAAGTTAATATGTGATGATATGACTGCCTATCCTTTGGTGATTGCTCTTGGTCATAACCTTAGCTGAGAGTCTATACCAGTAGCAGTTAAGAAAGAAATGTGTGTAAGCCACGCAAGTATAATAAAGGATTCTGATATAGACTTCACCAGACATCTTGGAAACTGAGCATAAACTGCAAGAGTTGCTTTTCTCTGGAGAGATTGCCATGGAAGATTGCAGTCTTGTAAGTAATCAAAATGCAATGGGATTGAATAGGATACTATACTTTAAAAACATAGAAGATCAAATGTTTTAATTACCAATAAAAGCATCTATTTTTTTGCATTAATAACTAATAAAATAAGTAATAAAAATTACTTTCTGTTGTATAAGCTAATAAAATAAGTAATAAAAGCTACCTCTTCTTGTATAAGCTAATAAAATAAATTTAAAAAAGCTATTTTTATAAAAACAACCAATAAAAATTTGTATTTATTAAAATAAGCAAAAATATTGTTGTACTTGACAGCCATATAAATTTTTATAAAACAAGTCCTATCAAAAACACAGCATTAATCTCAGGAGCTAATGATAAATAGGGATCTGAGAGTAAAAGAGCCTTATAAAAAAAGCATAACTGTCATAGTTAGAACACCATCTTAACCAATACCAACTTTCTTTTTTTTTCTCTCAATAAAACCACTATACAGTCAAAGTTTGATATAATGATATTTGATATACATCACAGCAGATTTTTTTGTGTAATCTTGTTCCTTAAAAGGATTCTTGTATATGGAGCGAATTTTGCCCATAACAGGAAATTCATTTTTTTGGGGGACTGAAAAGTGGGGGGATGGGGGGACTACTTTTGGCCAATAGATTTCGATTAAAAAATGTACTGCACAATTTCAAAAATGGTTCAAATTTTTAATTTGTTTCAAATAATTTTGGGTTGTAAAAAATTTATTTTTTATTTTCAAAAAAAATTAGGCTAAAAAAAAAGCTAGACTGGACCATAAAATCTACAGACAGTAGCACACCAGTATATCCATACTACTAGAAACACTAGTAGTATAGCTGTTTGTACTTGTGCCTGTAAATTACGTAATCGGTTTGCTGCAAACTACTATGTCTAGCTAATCCAAGAGACCTAGTGCCAGAAATACCAATAAACCCAAAGAGCATAAAGATTTGAATTTCGAGAAAAGCTAAAGCAGAAGAAGTAATAATTAGTAACTAAACTTAGTTATATATATTTAACAGAATTTTATCTTTGACTCTATTAAGGTATTTGCAATAAAAGGCAGCCAAATCTCTGCAAGTGAGGAGTAAATAGTTAGTCTTCTGTTGCTTTGTAAGAGGAACATGTAGTTATTACCTCTTTATTGATTTACCAAGATGATGAAAAACTAATTTATAAACTAGAATTGTATGATTAATAAACACAATGACATAAAAAACTGATAGTATAAATACCTTTGAGCTTATGATCTTTAAACAAAATTCTACTTCTATAAATACTATAAACATACTGGAATATCTTACAGATGGAAGCTCATGCAAATAATAAATATTTTGTGGAAAAGTAAAATGAAAAAAATACAAAAACATGTGATATTTTCTTAAAAGAAAAGAAGTAAAAAAATTCTAATTGGTTCACTGACATTAAATATTGATCTTTGCACATTTTATAAATTCAATTATTTTTGCAAAGTCATTTTATCCTCTTTGTTTTTACAATCAATTTACTATTATGCAAAAGAATACAAGACAAGAAACATCACTACGGGAAAAAAAGTGGTCTTTTTGGTGGTCTTTTAGGTGGTATTTTAGGTGGTCTTTTGGGTGGCAGTTTTGGTAAAACCAGCAAAAAGACCATCCCTATTTTTGGAAATATAATTAGATCTCCGTTGACTGATGGATGTTAGGTTTTATTCATATCCCGATATTTAAATTTATGTATTATTCTTCTCATTCTATTGGTAGAAAGAAAATAAAAAAGAGCTTTCTTATTGGTATAGATGGAAAAAAAGAATCTTTGTATTGTCACTCATAAAATACTTTCGTTATACTGCTACTTTTAATTGGATAATATAAACTTTATTGCAGTATGCACATTGATAGTATTGGTCATTTAAACAAAAGCATTCTCTCAATTGGTTCTCATATATATATTCTGATTCATTCACAGTTTTAATTGGGCAAAAAAAATTTATTTCATAGAAGATCATTATTTAAAAATGTTTTTATTGGTTGTTATAATAGAAATAATATTTTATTCATGAATCGTACTGGCTAAAATTCCTTCAGATTATTACATATTCTCACATTAATTACACAATTTATTGTACCTACCAGATATGAACTTACCAGAGTATTCTCGCTTCTTACGCCCTCTCCAGAGCTGGCTAACCCTTGCAATTGATGCCCAGTTTCTGTGGCATCTGGTAAAATCGATTCCATTGTCTCTGAGTATGATGGAATGATTGATACACAGCCTGTTTTTATCCTCTTGAGGAAGCAATGACCAGCCAGGGTTTGTTCCAAGATCCTGAACAGATGGAAGAGCTGCCAGTTGATCACATATGACCTTGGTACATGTGTTAACAATTCTCTTGGTTTCCTCGGTCAATTCTATTCTAAGATCGTCTGTTATCATCTTGTATATATGCTTTAAAGTTATATCGTTGATTTTTGATACGGGTCTTGGAATGATGCCAGTAAGAGTCTATTATGTTTGACATTAATTGAAAGGACTTTAGTTGTTATAGTATTTGCTTACACTGGTAGAGGTTACAATAGTTCTATCTGGAAATTCCCGATCTTTAAATTCATTGTAAAAACTTGTCATTTGAAGTTGCATCGCATCTTGTCTTTTTTCTAATGCTTCTTGACGGCCTAGCAATGCTTCTTGACCACTCTTTAGGGAAATAAGTGCAGCTTGTATTCCTTGAAGCAACTGAATCACTGTATTGTCTGTATTGTTCATAATTGTAAGAAAAAATCAGTTACGTGTTTGTTATAGAAAAAGAAAGAAAGAGAAAATTTTTTACCAGAAACTATTATTAGTTTCAAATCTTTAGCTTCAATTTTTTAGCTTCAAATTATTAGTTTCAAATTATCTGTACAAATCTATTGGTTACTCCTGAAGAAACATTGATCTAGTAACTTCACTGATGACATACAGATACTTCTTTAAGATTCCGAGCATATATTCAGAATGCATATAACATCATTGTCTTTATATAATTAAGTATAAAGCTATACATTCAGAAAGTAATTAATTCTATTCTTACTTATATAACAAAGTTTTTTTTTTACCTACCTCAAACATGTCCAAAATTACAAAAGCCCCTCGTTACCAATGCCGTACTTGCAAGTCGACCTTTAATAACAGTCGAACATATAAAAGATGTCTCGAACGATGCATGACAAATAGGGCAGAATTACTTGCCAATGGCGAAGTTTCCCAAACTGTCTCTCTTCCTGATCAAAGCCAGTTTACATCAGCAATGGTTCCTAACTTGGCTTTTGGGTAAGCTTATCAAAAGCAAAAACACAAAACGATAGACAGTATATTAATTAGCTGTATACTTTGATAAACAAACAGAGAAAACACCAACACAAGCAGTAGTGAGGATATGGATATCATTGACAGTACTGAAGATGATGAGTCCATGGTGAGATACATAAATACATATATTATGATAATCATACTTATTGTTGTTTATCTTACTATAGTACGATTTTGGAGAAGAATGCGAGAATGTCATTGACGAAATTGAAGGCACCACACCCTCGCTAGTCTTTGATTTTAGCCAGCCTCTTCCTGTTCCCAGCAACGATGATAAAAAGAATCTCGCGTTCATGCAGTTGATCCAAGAGTTCGGAATTTCTTGTCGAGCCCACGAAAAGATTGTAGAACACTTCAACCAGATCCTTGATTGTTCTATCAATATTACGTACCGAGCATGCAGCCCACACCTTGGAAACAAGCTTCTTGAGCGCTTCTCGGGTATCAAAGCAGACGGATACGACATTTGCATCAGAGGTTGTATGCAGTTCAACAACGAGAATGATATCGCATGCGTAAAATGCGGTGAAGCAAGATACAAAAATGGCCAAACTAGCGAAAGTGACACCAGGGTTCCAGTGAGATCGATCGTACAGCTTCCTTTGGCCAGACAGCTTGCTTTGTGCTTGGCTGATGACAAGACCAGGGCTGAAATGCTCTATCGTCATAACCACCAATCCAGCCAAGACGGGCAGAAAGCAGATGTTTTCGATGGTCATGTATACCAATCCATGAAGCATCTGTTTTCTGGTGAAAACGATATTGCGATTTCGTTGTCCATGGACGGGTTCAACCCACACAATGTACCTGGATCAGTAACCATTGTTCATGCAACTGTCTTAAACTTGAATCCGACGATCCGTTATGAGAAAAACAGGATGATCCAAATAGCAATGCTTCCTGGTTGCACTGGTCCCAGTGACATCTGGTCTTTTCTTGAGCCAACGCTAAGAGATCTCCGTTTGCTCCAGACAGAAGGCATGGAAGTAAAGACACCGACGACAACGATCAGGGCAAAGGTACATGTCCTCATGGCCACTGGCGATATTCCAGCTCTGGCAAAGCTGGCATGCCATGTTGGCCACACGAGTAAGAATGGCTGTCGTATTTGTCACGTAGTGGGCCAAACTCCTAAACATGGCCAGTACTTCCGCATGTTGCCTGGAACCCAGACGCGCTCACTGGAGAGTTTCAGGAACTACAATCTGGCAAGCAGTGAAGACAGAAAGGGGCTCAATGGTCAGTCACCGTTAGCCTCAATGGAAACATTCTCTGGCCCGTTTTTTTTCGCGTTAGACGAGATGCATGGTCTGTGTCACGGAATCGGTAAACAGGTATAGGGACTTGTACGCGGAAAGTATGGAATCAAGCATCCTCTATGTCTTTCTCTTGCCACTCAAAGGGAGATTGGTGCTGCAATGGTAGCCGCAAAATCCACAATCCCTACATCGTTGCATGGTGCCTGGAGAGATGTGACAAAGAATGCCGGTTTCTTTAGAGCTGTGGATTGGGCAGACTTTTTACTCTTTGTTGTCCCCACGTTGGTTGCAGAGCGTGTCCAGGACTTGGTTGCCCGAAATGCATTACTTGGCCTGGTTCAAACATGCAATTTACTCATGAGCTGGGAGTTATCAGCAGAGGATCAAACCTCGATAAGAAGGTATGTTTAATGCCATATTTTATTTCATTTTTCATAGTAATTTACTTTTACCTTTTTTCTTAGTAATCTTGTAGAATGGAACTTATTCCTAGAGAGTCTTCTTTCTACAGCAGATATTGACATTGGCGTGTTCACAATTAACCAGCACATTATTCAGCATTATTCTCAGATGATTGATCTATATGGCCCGCCAAGAGCATATAGCACACGATCCGTGGAAAGAGCCATTGGTGAGTACTCCAGGTCCATCAAGAGTAACTCCCAAGTCAGTGTCAATGCTGGAAACATCATGATCAGACTGGCGCAATCCCGGCGTGTAGCGGAACTGACAACCGTTGCAAACACAAAAACTCCACCAGCTAACCTTCTAGTTTACAGTGCATATACCGATGGGTGGCCTGTTACAGAAGGAGGTGATCCTGCCAATGCTGAGTGTGAGATTGAGTTCTGGGGGCCTTTGAAGAATTTAACAATTTTCGATAGCTTTGAAGATAGATCTCATCTTTCATTGCTTCTTAAAACGTTTTATGATTTGAAGGGGGAAGAATTTAGTATGCTTGAGCCTTCCATAAAGACAAGTCGCAAGGCCTATCTTAATGGTTGTGTTATTGACGCTGCATTCAACCAAAGTTCTACAAGAGAGGCATGTCATGTTCATGTGCAGCTACAAGTGGACATGAACTCCAGAAGATCCCGCTCTTATCGTCCAGGATATAAGCATTTCTTCGGAAAGGTGGTTATATTCTTCCAACATGTACACAACTCGAAGAGATGGCCACTAGCTCTCATAACCATATATAGTGTGCATTTGAAAAATGGATTGCCTATTACATCTGTAGTAAAGCCGAAGACTATAGTGATTCATGCCAGTGACATTGTAGAGTTGGTTGGCTTGGTGCCATCAAATGTCAATGGTAGCCATTACATCATTTGGCCTAGCCTTAAACGTGGCCCAAAATTGACACTTGGTGCCTTAAGTGATATATAATTTGTTTTTTTTTTTTGTAATAAATTTTTCTTTTTTTTTCAAATTGTCTTAACAAATTTTATCCAAGCAGCAGAAAGTTTAGATATTTTCTTTTTTTTTTATTTCTGACATCCAATATTTCTCAATTCCAATATATATTTACCAAAAATGTAAGATGTTTAATTAGAATGGACATTTGTCCCTCCTGAGATTTAATTTTAAGCGATTCATTTGCTTTTTATCAACCATTTCAAAGAACAAAGATTTTCTTGTTTCAACTTGGATTTTTGGTGATTTTTTGATTATTATAGGCCAAAAATGAAGTCACAAATTCAAAAAAGACCACCTTTTTCCCATAGTGCATATAAAATTGTTAAGACTCACCCCCCTAAAAGGCAAGGCAAACTTAACTTTAGCATCAATTCAGATGTTTTTATCTGCTCTGAATGCGAAAAAGAGTTCGAAAAGCCTTGGTTACTGAAAAAGCATTTGAAGGTTCACCATATAAGTAATCAAATGGCAACTAATACTGTACTCGACAAACCCCATCAGGCCAAATTGATAGTTGAGAACACTATTCTGGATGTTAATGCATTTGATTACTTGAGTGACAAAGATGACTCCTCCAGTATCGGGAATGAAGAAGACAATATTGTAGACGAGGAAAACAATATTGTCAATAATTTCTTTGATATTGAAATGAACAGTAATCCAGTTTTCAACGCATTCTCTGATATGTTTTCTTCTGCTGCTGCTGCTGATGAGATATCAATGACTGATGATGACTCTGAGATCCCAAAAGAAGTCTTTGAGACAATTGGCACTGTAAATGACTCTACAAGCTGTTATCCTTTTTGCAATCTTCAAACCATGATTCTTTTTGCTTTTATTGATGGGGATAATGGCATGATCTCTTAGCAAATGTTGAAGAAGATACTGCTTGTGATGAACTTGATCATTAAGATCCAGCAAGAAACTCCCATAGGAAGAACATTTAAGTTACCTTATTTGGATGCTCTTTTAAATTATCAGGCAAGAAAGAAGTCCAAGATGCCTGTCTTTCCTTCACAAAGAATATCAGTACCTGGATCAAACGGGAACGCATTTGCTAACATTAACCTTCCATCTGACCACTTGAGATTTCTTATGGCAAACCCAAAGAAATCCAAGTTGATCTCGTTCATGCCCGATCGTATCCCAAACCAATCGATCTGTTTGGAACAAGGTAAAAAGTGGAGAACCCACCATCTCTTTCAGCAGCCTATGCACACTGTAAATGGTATAGATGTCTGGTTTAGAACCATCATTTACTTGAAGACAAACGATTGCAGCATCTGCTTTTTGGTTGAATCATTCCACATGGCAAATAAAAACATTTTTGCAAGAGGGTATCTGGTCAGAGTGATTTCGATTGTATGCTATGGCATTGAGGTTGCTGTTACCGATCTTAGAGTAGAGCAGATCTCTCACGTTGACACCACTCCTGTTGAAAGAGATCACTACTACAGTATCTCAAGTAGCCTTACCAGATTGAGTCCTGCTCATGACTTTCTTCTTTTTAGAGTTCATCCAATGAAGAAGCCTATGCCTCTTTCTGTTTTGCCTGGTAATGTAGATTGCGATGCAGTATTTTACAAAGTTAAAATTTTTTCAATCATCCTTTTTACAGACGGCACTTCTGACAATCGTTCAAAGCAGTACAATCCGTTTGAAAGCTGGTTAATGAGATGTGCTGCCTTGCCTTTTAAGAATCAAAATTCGATAGCAAACATCCAGTTTCTTTCTACAATCCCTAAGAAAGATGGTGCAAATGGTATGTCTCTTCTGCCAGCAATCGTTGATGACTTTAAGAAACTTGAGAAAGGTGTAAAAATGTTCTCTGCTGAAGACAATGAGTATGTTCTGGTTGTTGCTCCCATCCTTTGGATTGAGGCTGACACGCCATGTCATTCGGAACTTTGCAGATTGCTTGGACCGGTCACCACATTTCCTTGCAGAAGATGCTACATCAAACTTAGATGTGCAAAAGACTTTGTGAAGGACTTGTCCTACTTCTGTGAGTGCCACGAGAGACAAACTTAAGAGCACTATATTCTTGCAAACTCGTCACCTGGCAGAGATACTGAGATCCCAAATGCTCCAAAAATTGGAATGAACACGCCTGCAAACGAGATAAGCTTTAGAGATCATTCGACTGGCCGCTTATTAGAATTGCAGTCGTTTGATCCAGAAAAGAATACACCAGTGGAAATCCTCCACACGATACTTCTTGGTGTTGCAAAGTATATGGTGATTGACTTGGTTAAGGTCGTGCTTAAGAATGACACAGCCACAATAGCAAGACTTTCAGAATTCTTGACAGATTACACACGATCAACTGGTCTATCAAGAAAGTTTACTCAAAACTTGAGACATAGTGATTCATTCCTTGATAGAGACTTCAAGGTTCTGCTTCAAATACTTCCTGTAATTCTGATTATAGAATTCTCTGGAAATCATGAGCTAGACCTTATAATACCATGCTTTGTTGAACTTGGCCAATTGTGCTCTCTGGTATTTGTTTGTCAGGTGACATCAGACTTTGATAACTATATTATCAGAGTAGATAATGCAGTGAAGCACTTGATCAAAGCATTGTTTGACTACGATAAAGGAACCAAGAATGAGCTCCACAAGGCATATTGCATCAAGCCAAAAGTTCATTACTTGACACATCTCAAGGAAGATATAATTCGTTTTGGCCCAGCCCTCAATTATGAAACAGAAAAGGGCGAACAGTTCAATAAGCATATTCGCAAACATCTGTTTCATAAGAATCGCCAAAACACTTCCAGAAATGTTTGCCTAAAGTTTGCAAAGCAGGTAGCATTGCAACATGTAATTGATGGTGGGTTGTGAGTTAATAGCTCTGGCAACCAAGAGAAGTCTGGAACTGGAATAGAGAGGTTCATTAAGGACATCAATGAATCCTTGTTCTATTACACCTCCTTTGGTGGCTCAAGAGAGCTAAAGGACAACAATGACACTGGAGATATTGAAGATGACACCATCCAAAACAACAGTTTTGGCGCATTTGTTTTTAGAGATGATCCAATCTCTCGCCCTTGTATAGGACTTGTCTCAGGCTCTGTTATTAAGTTTCTTAGCATTGATCCTCATATGGATAATAACAAAAACAATAACTATGCCAAGGCTGTAATAACAGGTGAGCATTCTGATATTGCTAACATAAATCTCGTTTGTAAGTTAGATTTGCACATTTTCTGCAACCCATTTTACATTGTAAATTTGAGCAAGTTTGGTTCCTACTGGTTCATTTTCAATAATATTCTTTTTGATAAATAAAATGATACTACTTCTTTATTATTATTATAATTATTATTTGAACCTTCTGTTTTCTTCTCAACATCAATTTTTTTGCGTAATTTCTGTGAAGTCATTTTTTGGTTACTCAAACCAATCCCCAACTTTTCTTAATAAATCCTTTGTCTTACTTGAACACTTTCTGACTTCCCTAACAGTTTTTTTTCTTACTTTAAAAGCTCACAAGTAGTACTGAACTTAACTTTATTCTTTATTTGGATGAAAAAAATTGAGTACAAAAACAAATTACAATATTTTGGTCTCTAAGCCAATCATATTGCTTAGGTGTCAATTTTTACCCAAAATGATACCAAAAATCTCTGGTGGTGTAGTGATAATTGCGATATAGTGATAATTTTTTGAAAAATTTGGGCTTGTGCCTGCTTATTATCACTATTTTTTAATATAGTGATAGTAATAAAATTTGAATCCACCAGTATCACTATATTGAGCTCTGACTTTATTTGTATACTATAAAAAATAAATGTAATATATATTTTATTTAGTATTTTAAAGCAAGCCTACTTTATTAGACAAAATACTATGAATCCTATTAGAAAACAGTAGTCACTTACAGCAGCATTAGAAATATCACTAAATAATGCATGAAGTAAGAAAAACACACATTTGATATAGTGATAGTAATAAAATTGTGAGCGTGCTGGTTAGCCTTTTCGTTACACTAGTGGAGATTCAATTAGAACTAACTAGGTGTTCAATGACAGTGTGATTATAAAGGCTTTTAAGATAGAAACAATTATATAGGATTTGAGAATCAAGGTGTAAGATAGTCTTTTTTTCATGTTATTTGCCTTTGCTTTTATATTGTTTCTATCCTATTTTTTACATCATTGTTTTATCATTTTCTAAGGTTTGCTAAGAGCATCCACAGTGGTATGTGAGAAATAAATGTGTATTTTGGAATGAAAAAACAAATTTAATATAGAAATTTCAATTCAATCACATCGGTTTTGCCAAACTAAATATTTCATGACTTTTCTAATGTTAGGATTGAAATATTTCTATCAGCAACATATAAACATTTCAAATATCAATCTTAAATCAAATGTTTCTTTCTTAATATTATCAAAATATAGATAAAATCTTATACACCACAAGTGCTTATCAAAATACAATCAACCTGAACGAAGACTCTGATATCAAAGAATACAAGTACTTTCTCAACAATCCAGTTGTAGATTTTGGATTATTTGATTACTTGTATGATGATAAAGAAGAGGAAGCAAGATGGGCAGCAAATAACGTATTTTTGTTGAACAATTTGGATGCAATTATGCCTTCAACTCGGACAAGTATAAACAGAAGACGTATTGAAGGCAATGAAAGATTGTATTCTGACTATTTTGCTGCTGATCCTGTCTACAACAAGAAAATCTTTGAAGAAGGTTTAGAATGAAACATGGTCTTTTCTTCCGGGTCTGTGAAGAAGTAAATAACCAAGACTCCTATTTTGTTTAAAAAAGAGATGCTTCTGGAGTACTTGGATACTCAATGTTCCAAAAGGTTACCGCTGCACTGCGTATGCTCTGCTATGGAGTGTCTGCCAATTCACTTGACAAATATCTGAGAATGAGCAAGACTGTTGCCTTAAAAAGTATGAAACTCTTTTGCAAGTCATTGACAGCTGTATTTAGAGATGAGTACCTTAGAAGGCCGAATCAAGCAGATACAGATTGGCTACTGGCAGTTGGTGCCGAAAGAGGGTTCCCAGGGATGCTAGGATCTATAGACTGTATGCATTGGGCCTGGAAAAACTGCCCGACGGCTTGGCATGGCCAGTACACTGGCCGTAAACATGAGCCAACTTTGATTCTTGAGGCCGTTGCTTCTCAAGACCTCTGGCTGTGACATTTGTACTTTGGGCTCCCTGGCAGCCTTAATGATATTAACGTTCTTGATCGATCTGACGTCTTTCAAGAAATCACTAAAGGGACAGATTCTGTTGTGCATTACAACATTAGAGGCAAAACATATGACATGGGGTACTATCTCGCCAATGAAATTTACCCAAGCTATGCAACATTGATAAAAACCATATCAAATCCCATATTAGCAAAGGAAAAGATAACATATATTTGTGTATTCTTATATTTATTCTTATCTTTACTAAAATTTGCTACTTCAAATTTTATAATCTAGCTGTTTGCTCAAAAACAAGAGGCCACAAGAAAAGATGTTGAATGGGCTTTTGGAGTACTGCAGGCTAGATTCAACATTTTCAAGCTTCCTGCAAAGTTGTGGAGAATTACAGACTTAAATATGCTAATGAAACCATGTATCATATTATATAACATGATAGTGGAAGACGAACGTGGTGTAGATGGCCTGGACATGGTCTATGAACAAAGCTTGGCAGCAATGACATTATCAGACAGAGCTAGTAGAAGAGCGACTAGTGAAGACGTTACCAGAGGAAGCTTTTCTGAATTTGTCACAAGATATTGTGAAGTTACAAGCCGAATCAACTATGCCGAGTTAGTAAAAAGCCTTGTGAATAACTTGTGGAGTATGGCAGGAAATAATGAATAAATAAAGTGTAATAAAGTTTTATGTTAAAAAAGTGCAAAAAAAATCTTTATTCATCAGAAAAATTATATTCTTCATCACTTTGAAGCTCTTCAACTTCTTCTTCTTCATCATCACTACTCTCATCCTCATCTTCAAAACCTCTTTCTACTTCTTCTGCTTGGCGCAGGGCTTGCTTTTGCTTCAAGAGAACACAGCGGTGTCTTACTGGATTGCTGATAGTGTCTGCATCCATCATGATATACTTCATGTCCAGCATCTCTCTGAAATTTTTGTCCTTTCTGCTACCAGAACGCTGGGCTTTTCTTTGATCATTCACCAGATCAAAAAGAGCCTCCTGGACCTTTCTCTTTCCCTGGGATCCGGCCTTGCTTTGTTTGCAACCTATTGGATAGACAACCCCTTGTTGAGAAGACATTTCATTGTTCCCCTGAACATTCCCACCAGACGGAGTGATTGACACAACAATCTGGCTTCTGTTTCCTTGTCCTCTTGCTGAACCTTCTAAGCCGTTCATCCACTTGGGAGCAAGAGAAAGGATGGAGTAGCAATGATTCAAGTTAAATGTCTTGTTGTTGTTTTGGACCTTGAACAGGATTCTTGCTTCAGAAATCTAGTTTTTGTATATATAGAGATTAGACATCAATAATAAATTAACCAAAATTTTAACTAGGATATTACTATATCTAGAACATTGACCCCACTTTGATTG
Organism: Phycomyces blakesleeanus NRRL 1555(-); assembly: GCF_001638985.1. Taxonomy (NCBI): domain Eukaryota; kingdom Fungi; phylum Mucoromycota; class Mucoromycetes; order Mucorales; family Phycomycetaceae; genus Phycomyces; species Phycomyces blakesleeanus. The sequence goes on along the minus strand of NW_017265135.1, from coordinate 1,172,956 downwards.
CGTTGCTCAACTTGAGCTACACAGCCACAAAACTTTGCTACTTTACTTTGTATATGATTCCAGCGGGATGTCAAAGAACTAGTAGAGTGGAACATATAGCTTGGATTGATGTTTTCAAGATAGTTCAATCCAATTCTTTCCCACATGGTAGTACCCCTTTGATCTTTTCCTGTTATTGGGTCTTGAGAAATAGCCAGCCACGACTTACAAAGCTGAATGTCCTTCAAGTAGTTCCAATTGGCGTTACGGCCACCGGTAGATGTGGAAACAGGTTCACTCAAAGAGACATCGTCAGTGGAGGATTGGAAAATATTGCTGTTCATTTCAAAGAGTAAAGCTAGGTATAAAGAAACTAATACTCAAAATTCATATCAAAGTCTGCCTTCAATTTATATCAAAATCTGCCTTCAATTTTTATTAAAATATGACTTTAATTTTTATTGCCAAAGGTTTTAGTAAAGTTCGAAACATCCACATTCACTAAACATTTCTCACAAAAATTTTAGTTTCGCACATTGTATAGCAAAACCACTGTGAATGAAAAAATCTAAATAATTTGTCAAATTCCCATATTTTTTTTAATTCCTACATACCGCTGTGGATGCTCTAAGTCTCTTAGTTCTCTACTAATGTCTTTAGTTCTACACTAATTGTCTTTAGTTTTGTTGCTATGATTTTATTCTTTTCTAATTTCAAAATCCGTTGCAACAACAAAATTTCTGCTCATTATCCATATCACTATAGGTGCTCATGGAATAAGTTATTGATATAAAATTTCCTATTGATTACTTTACTAAACGCCATATTTAGAATAGCGCAAATTACCAAGTATAGGTGCTATTTACGTAATTTTAAGTCGGTGTTGTAATCAGTACTACACTCAAGAGATATGACCTTGTTTGAACATATAGCATATTGAAATCAATTGTTTTTCCCATTTCTTGTTAAAGAAGTACAAACTATACTGCTTGAAACAATATATTTTATTTACAGTAATATATTGTATGCTTCTTTAAAAAATACTAGCTTTAATATATATATAAAAGCCTAGAAAATGGGATAATATAGTAAAAACAAGATGATTCTTACCCGCAGTGTCAATAGGAATTATGGAAATCACCATATATAGGTATTAATTATTTTTTCCCCTGGTAGAGAGCAGCGGAAAAATTCACGGACTTTAAAGCGAAATAGTCTTTTTTGAATTTTGGAAAACACTATATATGGTGTTTAGTAAAGTAATCAATAGGAAATTTTATATCAATAACTGATTCCGTGAGCACCTTATATTGAGCTTTGATCGTACAAAGTCTCACTTTATTTCTTCATCTCTTCTCTAAAATTAAACCTAAATACAACAAATGTACATATATTCTATCTAATAAAAGCTATTTTTAAAAGTTTAACAATAATAAAGAGTAATTAGTGTCCTATAGAAACCCTATATAAACTAAGTTTTAAAGCAAAAACGCGAATCAAAATAATGCTCAAATAAAAATAATCAATTCTATATAAACTTTACACAATAAAGAAAGAAGCCATGTCTAATAGAAAAGCCAATAAAAAATAATAAGGAAGCGGAGATTTGTAAAAAGTGTTTAAACTCAAGGGTGGTAAAATGGATTTTAGGCAAAAAACTGTTAGAGCACTGCCATCCGAAACCGCCAGAAAACTGCCAGAAAGCCACAATTTTATTTCCTGTAGTGAAAATTTATTAAAACAAACACAATTGTTGTTAATATTACTTTTTGTATTCTTTATAATTTAAATTACGATTGCAAGTAGCACCAAATAAATCGACTTGGGGGCGTGCCTAAATTAATATGAGAATGATACTATATTAAAAAAAAGCCACTACTTCGCACTTAAAATCTTGTATTATTTCAAAATAAGCACTTGTTTGAGCTTCATTAAGATCAGTAACAAGAGTCAAAAGCAATAGCAATGCGTGAAATTCCCTATTAGTCTTCTGTAGTTTTTTATATTTGTCTCAGATGTATTGTTTTTTTTATGTGCGAAATATTAGTGAAAGTAGTTTACATAAATGAGATGAAAGGTGCCCGTGCAACATTCATTGTGTAACCAGTAAACTTAAGCCGTTTATAGAAAAAATAAAAATTAAAGTCATACTATCTGCATATGTTTACATTTTTAATCTCTTTACAGCATTTCTGTACCCAATATCTGTTAATTAGGAAACTTAATATTGATCATGTCAACAAAGAAAAAAGAAGAAAATAAAAATTAAAGTGTAAGAAATATACATATTCTATTACACTTTATCTAATAATAATTATTATGAAGCAAGTTAATCAATCCCATTGGTAATTGACCTTTAAGAAATATATTTCTTAACAAAAGTTGATTGTATCTACTTTATCAAAAGCAGCTTTATCATTCTTGTATTTGGAAACAGTATATTTGTATCCAATACACACGAACATATATATAATACACCGCAAAGTTGGTTTATTTCCATTCGAAATAGCACACAAACACAAGCCCAGAAACAAACACAAACACAAGTACAGACAGATACATACATACATATACACCGTATTTCTCAAATAAATTTCCAATTATATCTCTCTTTTCGACTTTGATTTCATCTGTCTTTTGTACAGTGTATGGATATATGCAACACACATACACACCCATATATATATATAAATATATACATACATATAATATGAAAATCAACGGTGCGCATCCTCTATAAGTAAAGTAAATCGACTGGTATTTTTATCGTCTTCTCCCTTTTTTTATTCTTCGTCTTCTTTTGCCTTCTTGAGGGCAACCATACGACGCTTATAACTAATCACAGAAAAAAAATTCCATCGATGCACAGAAGCATAAACACGCATTACATGAGATTATGACCAAATTGCTTTCATTTTAGCACTTACTCATCGTATTGGCACTTCTCATATTCGTGACGCTCGTTCTCACACTTCCAGGGGAGGTAGAATGTTTCGCCTCTGCACTTGTTGAGCGGGATCAAGAGATGTGCACAATAGTCGCGGTATTCAATAGGAATGCGAGCCTTCTTTAACTCTTGCTGAGTAGCCTTCATTTCTACATGGTGTTTTTTTTTGTTTTTCTTTCTCAATAATCGTTCGCGTGTATTTGAATCCAAGGTATCGCTACATTAAAAGAATCTTTCCAATCCTTCTCTATTTTCTCTCTATCCCTCTTTTTTTTATTTCTTCCTTTACCAGGTGCGTCGGCCATGATGTAGAGTATAAAGTGATGGTCGGACGGCAAAGAAACAAAATACGGACCCACGTCAGCGACTAGAAAAAAAAACAGACAGGCCCTCCATATCACGTGACTTCTTCCACCCACCGTGGCAAAAAAAAACAATTTTTGGCTAGCTTTTCGCTTGTCTTGTTTGTTTCTTTCCCAGACTTCCTTACAATGGCTTCCCGTGCTCTCTTCAACACCCAGCTCATCAACACTGTCAAGCGTGCCGGTGCCCGTTCCCAGTCTTCCCTCGCTGCTACCGAATTCCTTGCCGAGCGCGAGGCGGTTAAGCACCATGCTGCTGGTGCGTACATAATAATAAAAAGACGTGTAATAAAGAGAATCAAGAAAAAGAAAGAAAGAAAGAAAAAAGTGGGACGAGATATTGATAATGTCATCCATAATAATGTAGATGCTGCCGGTACCTGGTTGAAGATTTCCATCTTCGTCTGCATTCCTGCGTAAGTTTCCATTAACTTTGTGTATACATATAAAATAAACCAAAAACCAAAAACCAAAAAATATTAACTTTTTACTTTATTTTATTTTTAATTCAGTCTTGCCGCTGCTGGTTTCAACGCTTACAACTTGTATAGCCACCACGTCGAGCACCTTGCTCACCACCCTCCCCAGTACATCAAGTACCCCTATATCAACTTCCGTGCAAAGGTAATTTATTGTGTATAGTATATAATACTCGTTTTTATATACGTATATTGGGTGACTAATAATGAGAATGTGTGTAATGTTTATTTGGTTCTCTTAGGACTTTTTCTGGGGCAAGAACTCTCTCTTCTTCAACCCCAAGGTTAACTTCTCTGCTGAAGAGTAAATCAGAAATATTATTAGCTCTTTAGTTTTAATAGTAACAATAATAATAATACTGTTTTTCTTTCCTTTTTTTTTAAAAAAAAACTATGGCTGCAATTGTGGCAAGAATTTTTTGTGATTAAAATAAACCAAGTTTTCAAATGACTGTACCAATACACTCTTTTTCAGAAATCATTCACCAAATTCAAGCGAACAAAATGGCTAACTTTGAAAATGATAGATAAGCCAATCTACTGATTTTTTTTATTAGATATTGGAAAGAGGACGGTCTTTTAAAAAACAAACAGATCCAACCATGCTTGAAGGGTTTAGATTGGCCATGATTTATAACATCTTCATTTACTTTATTTATTATACGATTTCATGAAGGAAAAACTTAGAATCCAAGTAGAAGTGGGTACTGGGACAAGACATTACTTCAGCTTTATATATGATACGATGTATGTTTTGGACAAATATGAGTAATTTAAGTAAAACTATATTGTGATAGCTAATGCACCTAACCACAAGAATGGTGATGTTGAGAAATATATCAATATAGGCGAGGTTACGGCTATGTGTAAACATCATATTCTCTTAAACTGAATCCAATTAAGCAGTTCTGGTCTGTTTGCAAAAGCAAAATGAAACAAGAACAGCACTTGGAAGAGAAAACACGATCTTTAAGAATATGCGATTCTTGTAATATATTCTTCAAAGTGACCTTAATGTTCTTGTAGATAGTCTATAGTAACATTTGCTGATTGCTTGAATAAAAAAATATCAGATGACAGAATAATTGTAGTGTGTGCTGGGCCCCTAAAATATTTTTTGATGGCGCGAAAAACAATTATTATATGGGACACCCTTTTTCTTTTTAAAGGCCCACGACTTTTATCCGTGCGGTCTACGAGGAATAAAATAGCGGTAGGCAAGTAAGAATATTTTATTGGAGCTTTTTTTTCTAGATCTTGCGCACTGTAATATGTAAGGGACCCGATGAGAGCCGAAGAATAAATGAAATAAAATGAGCCGGAAAGTACCTGACAAGACATGCACGATAAGAGAGTATGGGATTGGCCTGTACAAGTGAAAAGCTTAACCTAAAAGTGAAAAAAAAATTGCTAGAATGAAGTTTGACAAAAGAATTAATTTCTTAACTTCCATACAAAGCATTTAGATAATCAGTTCAAATATGTCAAAAAGCCTAGATTTTTTTTATAAGAAAAATAGTCCTCTTCAGCGCACTAGGTTAAATTTCATATTGATTTAGCCAGATATTTGACCTGTGTTGGGGATCGATATTGCTACGTATGGATATATGACTGATATCTGTTTCTGAAACTACTTCTGGTTAACCATAGAAAACTCATAAATATCAAAGAAAATATATATGTACTTTTTCCGAGAGGAAAGACTCTTTTTTTAGTATTAAAGCGCAATATTCTTAAGTTTATACAGTTTCATCGAGTCACGGGACATGAACTCCTGTGGCGTAACTGTACTCATACTTTGCTCCACCACACTTGGGACGCTGAAGAAGACCATTTTTTTTAAGATCAGCAAATATTCTACAAAAGTTGGCGAATAATTACCGAAAAGAGTGTACGCTGTTAATGATTAGTATTTATATAAATATGGCAATTTTGGTGAATGAAATCTTGATTAAAATGGAACATTGGTGCATAGACACACAATAAATAATTAAATCATTAAAATCATTAAACAAATAAATAAATAAATGAATAAATATATATATATAAACAACCAAAAAAAGAAAAGCATTTATTTCACCTTTCTTCATCATGTACAGTTTTGTTCACTTACTTATTCAAAATGAAGAGAAACGTCGGGCAAAACAGTATCGATGGTCATTAGCCATCGGTTTATTAGCAATAATCGTAAGATATATATTACATATATCTATTTTCTTCTTCTTTATATACACTTGATATACTTTACTGTATTGAATTGAATTAAATTGAATTGAATTAAATCTAATTGTATTGGATTGATTTACTGACTTCTTTTTCCATTGTGGTCGTAGTGTATTGGATCTTCCTTTGTATTATACGCTTCCAGTTACCTCAATCGCCCATTATCTTATGATACCATCAGAGGCGCTCCTATTACTAGAGACGACATTTCTTTGTTACCGTCGTTTGGATTTCGCGTCGAATGGTTACCTGTAGGTGCAGTGTTTGTATACCTCTCTGGTCTCCATTGGCTGTCTTTGGGTAAACATATTCACTGGGTAAGAAAATAAAATAAAATTATATAATATAAGCAAATTAGTAGTCAGTCTAAAGACCAATTTTAGATACCCCAAAAGGGGTAAATGGAAAGCACACCTAATGTCTTGCATAGTACTTTCTACCCTTAGCACTGCTTGCCTTTTTTCAGCTTTTAAGATCCTCGTGGGTTCTGATGGATCGAGAGGAGTATGTAAAGGACCAGCTGAGTGATACTTGGGAACGTGCATTTTCCCAAGAGAGCAACAGTAGCTCGGTTCTCTATCTTCTTCAGAAACAGTGGAAGTGCCAGGGTTATCGAACACCTGAAGATCGACCTGCACCAGGAACAGAGTTTACACAGCCATGTTTCTCATATCTTGTGGCTTCATTTGGAGCAGATATTTATTCTTGGGGAATGAAACTTTGGTCAATTAATGTGGTCCAAGTAAGTAATAAAATTATAATGAAATAAATAGATTATGCATCAGTTATATAAGCCCGAAAATGTTCTAACAATTAAGAGCATTCTTAGGTAACAGGACTATTGATATGCTATTCATTCTACTTTAAACTTGAACGCACCGGTACGCCGGTCCGAGATTTGGAAGCACCAGAGGTACAAGAGAAGTCAATCAAATATGAAGTCCAAGGTGTACCCCATGGCTATTCTGTAATCCCACCTGAGAGCAGCACACCACACCCAAATTTACCACCGCTATAATACTATATTTGATATATAGTAATTGCCCCTAATCCCTTCTTTCCTTTTCCTTTTTTGTTCTTTTTCTCTTCATTCCAAAATGCACATAACACACCCACTCACACAAAATGTAATCTATATAGTCACACAATACCTATTTTCTCTTCTTCTACTTTTCTTTTGATTTGTATTCTTCAAAATAAAATAATATACATACACATATACATATATAATAAATAATTATACAAAACAGACCAAAACAAGCCAAACAAAGCCAAACAAAACCAGACCAGATCAGACCAGACCAGACCAGATAAAAAGACAATAAAATAAAAAGAGCAATATTACCTTTGTTATTCTTGATTATTATATTATTTTTATTTATCTTTGCATAAAAGGAAAAAAAAAGACATGCGAAATAGAAAGAATGTGTGTGCGTGTGTGTGTGCGTGTGTGGGTGGGTGGGGGCTTGTGTTTTAGTTTGTAGAGTTTTAAGGGCCATATGGTTCGTAGCTCCAGATACGAGCAAGATTATCACCTGAGCCAGTAGCGAACATGGGTCTTCCGGCTGGACTGATAGCCACTGAAATGACTATTGACAATAAGGAAAGCAAATAAATAAATAAATTGTTTGAGTAAATTAAGTGTTTAATAATTTAATTGAAACTTACCCGAATTCTTATGGCCTTGCAACATAAACTGAGTTTGACCTGTTCGGGGGTCCCAGAACTGTACACCACGATCTTTTGAACCTGATACGACCCAATTTCCATCGGGAGTACACGCCACAGAGAGTACAAAGTCCTGTAAAGAGTCATATTGAATATTAGCCGTCATATTTCCTCTCTTGAACAATAATTTGAAATTAAAGAGTACAAAGAACATAATATACATAACAACAACAACATAATAATAATAATAATAATAATAATAGTGATAATTAATTATCATCATAGTAATATCATCTTACCTTGTGACCTGAAAAAGTCATCTTGCACGGTCCCTTGGATCGGTCTCTGTCAATACCATGTCCACGCCCCTCATGTGTACCCAATTGCCATAATTTTAATGTCTTGTCAAGACTACCACTCACAAGAGTCTTTCCATCAGGCATAAAAGCAACCGAGTAAACACTGTCTTTGTGGCCCTCAAGTTTCTCCAAAAGATTACCAGTGTGCGTATCCCAGACACGGACCATCTTGTCAAGGCTGCCGGCAGCTACAAGGCGGCTGTCAGGCGAAACAGCAACACTGGTAATTCCAGGATCCTTTTGATCGACATCTTTGATACGGAGAACATGTAAGCACTGACCATCTGCCATACTCCATATCCGTGCTGTCCGATCGCCTGAGCCAGAAACAATGATTCGTCCATCACGGCTAAAATCAAGTGAATAGATGTCTTGCTCATGTCCTGGTAATATATTGCGGATTCTTCTCTTTGCAATATCCCAGATCTATTTACTTGTGAGTATGTTGATATTTTTTTTGATGAAGAATAACTAATAATACTAATACTAATAATAAAACAAGCAATACTATACTTTTTCTTGCTTTCTGATATTACAATATACACCATAAACTTACTCTGATCTGCTTATCTTCTGCACCAGTAGCAAGATAAACTCCATCTGGACTAAAGCAGACTGCACGAATGTAAAGATCGCCATCCTTTTGGACATTATCATCTTGAAGAACACTAACCAAGAATACGTCATATTTTTATAAGTATAAATAAGGACAAAAAAAAAGCAAAAAACTTACCAGATCTTTTGGGAAGTAATTGCATCGTAAATATAGGTAGATCTATTGCATCCTGCTGCAAGAAGTCGTCCATCTGCACTAAACTTGACACAACAAACAACACTATCGTGCTCTAACGTGCTCATCAGATTAACCTTGAGAGAGCGAGCTGCCTTGGGGTTGAATCTGGTAGTAATTGTCGTTTTTGTTGGGAGGGTTCTCTTTTAGTAAGTCTTAAACGACATTACGAGCTCACAACTCAATTACTCACAGTGCAAACCAATCTTTTCCTTCGATTTTCATATTGGCAGGGACACTATCAGGGTCCACATCAGCGAGATTTCCCGTAATCCCTGTTGCTGCCTGGGGTTTTGGAGCAGGGCGTCCAGTAGGCATAATCATCTGGCCAGCAGGAGGTCCAGGAGGAATGGATCCAGATTTACGTTTCTGTCCAGAATTCATATCCATTTGATTCTGAACAGCAGGAGGGTTACTCACACGCTGAGGAAACCCGTATCCAGCTACAAACAAACAAACAAAATATAAATTATAATTACAGTAAAAAAATATAAGAGCAAAAACCAATAACCAAAAAAAAGCTATGTAATCACAAAGTATGATTTGTCCTATCTGTATACACACAAACAATAACGAAGAAGAAACAACTTACAAGGCCATTCGTCCTTTGTATGGTACGGCCCAGAAGGTGCTGGAGGAGGTGGGGGTGGGGGTTGAGATATAGCCTTTGCTGGAGTTTGGTACAATCCAGGACTGTTTGAGCCTATATAGCTGCTGGGGGCTGTAGGTAAAGGTGCTGCTTGAATAGGATAGCTTGGTTCATTCATCTGCGGGGGCGCAACCAGACCGAGCGGACCTTGGCCATGAGCATTCATTATGCCGCCAAAGTAATTTGAGCCAGGACCAATGTTTGGCGGTGGTGGCTGGTGGGAGTGAAGGCCAGCAGAAGAGGTGGAGAAAGGACCAGGGGTAAGTTCAGGATGACCGTTAGAAACACTGCCATTGTTGTTCCCATTCCCACCACCAGTACGAGCCTGTGCCTGTTCCAACTGTTGACGCAGTCTAGCGATCTCATCTTCGTACCTAACAACAAACAAACACAAACACGCGTTGGCCAAACCATCTCTTTCATCAACACCACTCCTACATACTGCTTCTTTAAAGTCTGCTGCGACCGTTCCAGTTCAGACAAGCTTTGTTGGAAATTGCTCATCTCCTGCGTCTGCTGAGCCACTAAAAACAAAAAAAGAGAAGAAGATAATGATTCAGCCAAGTTAATTTGATTTGAGCTACAAACATCCAGCTTGATTTGCCATCTTCTTCTGGTTACTTGTGTAAACTTTACTTTTATGTTCAAAGTCATCTTTTTCGCTTTTGTAAAGATAAATGTCTTGGGTAATCTTCTCAAACTCTCCTCGAATTGCGTCCAAAACCTCGATGATGCGGTTTTGGGGCGTGGGGACCATTGACCGGTGATTGTAGACAGACATTACTGAGGGATTCAGTAAGAAACGCGCTCCATTATGGAATGACGTACCTCTGATGTCTACAGATTATCCGGGATTGATGTTTATTTTATTTTATTTTTCTTTTGTATAAAGAGTAGTCTGAAAAATCAAACAAACGCTTAATATAAAATAGATGAGATTGATGAGGCTCTCGTTTTGATGAAGTTATGATTCGGGCACGATGAAAATCTGTGTACGCGTGAACTGGCTTTACTATATATATATATATATATATATGTATGTATATATATATTCAGACTTTCTTTTTTGGCACTTTAGTTCTTTTGACTGAAAAGTCGAAGTACAATAGGCTAGGAATATTGAATTGTCTTTCGAGATTCTCTATATGCACCTTTTTTGCACTCCCGCCATAATCTTTGAATCCTTGCAAGATAAAGTATAAACCCCCCTCTCCCTCTAATCTTACAAGGAGATAAAGAAAAATCAAGTGTTTGAAATATAAAAATAATAAATGAATAAATATATAGATATAAGACCGTAAAGAGCATATATGTATATAAATAGGGTTAGACTAGTAATATTATTTCACAGTGTTTCTACTTGGGATTGAGACAAATTAGGGCTTCTTTTTAGACGAAATAAAATGTATACAAAGAGAAATCAATTTTCAGACGTCTTTATGTTTAATTATCTGAATATTTCAAGAGAAATATGCTGTTTACAATACATCGATGAAGTTGTTTCTGCTGCTTGCTTGATTTTTTCAGACCTTTGGAAAGCGGCTGGACTAATGAATTTTGTATTTTAATTTCTACATAAATATACAGATTCATTAATCATCAATCTATCACAATACAGTATAAATTGATGACCACATCTTGATATTAATGCGTATCTTTTTTCCAACCTATTCTTACTTTGGCATGTTTTAAAGTCTTATTCTCGAAAAAAAAAGATAAATTTTCAATAAAAGAAAGTCTGAAGGAAACGTAGATGATACTTTTAAAGGTAACAAATAAATAATTTAAGTACTTCAAGTAGCTTTATGTAATTCAATCATAATTGTATTATTTTTTTTAAGATATTTGTGTGTGAGAATTGTGGAGAAAGAGGACATGCAAGAAAAAAGCATTGTAAATGCACATTTTATAAAGAAAAAGCTTCATTTGATAATGGTACATGTTTCAATTCCCAATTATACTTCTATTTCCTAAAAAACTCCCATTGAATGCTACTGTCAATAGTACATACAAATGGCCACTTAAAAATAAGATTATTACTACTTCAAACGAGCCCAGTAAAATCATATCCAGGGCAATGATATTCACAATCAGTCACTGTCTGGCATTATCTCATGATTCAATACCTAACGGCATTTACAAGCAGCAATTCTGGTACTTGGTGCGCATACTTATCAGCAACAAAAATTTAGCGAATAACGCTAAAATACCACTGAATCTCGTACAATTTTTGGATACTTTTAGAGCCTCGATCACAAATGTTGTATATAATATGCGGTTTCAACAGTTCTGGGTGCTTGACTGTTGGATGTAACGGTAGTCTAATTCTAAAAATGATTGGCTGTAATAAATCTTCAAAAAATGAAAGCTAAGTATCCTAGCATATAAAGAAAAAGGGTTAGATACTCTAAATGTCGAGAGTTGGCCAAAATCTACAAAATCTTGTACTTTATGTACAATTGACGGCAAAGCTCATATAAAAGCAAAGTCGAAAATAAGACATAATCAATATATAAAAAATTAGTTATTTGAATACCAAATTATAAAAGTTGAACTTAATTGCGGAGAATTTGGGCTAGGATACTGTATTTGTGGGTGCTCTAATCAAGTGCAGTATACATATGTATTTTGACGCTATGAAAGAAAACATATCAACCAAGAGACATTAATGGTAATCAATAGTTTATTTTTCACATTGGTTATTATTGAATGGTGTTTAAACTACCACTACATCCAACAGTCCAGCATCCAGAACTGGTGAAACACCCTATAAGGTAAAGCTCCTTGGATTGAAAATCTAATATATTATCAGCTAACGCTATAATAGTACATGTATTATGAGAAAAGCATAGTTTTACAATCTTGAGACGGGCTGTGTTGGTTTGTGTAAAGAAGTGACCCAAACAATTAATAGAAAAAAGGAATATGTATCAATCTCCTCTAACAACTCCTTAGCCCTAATATTGGCAATTGGCAGCTTGTTCTCTTGAGAAAGATAAAAAGAAAATAGAAGTGATGTGTAAGGATGTTCTTTATTGCTTTCATCTTTCGATGTTTATATAGATATTTCGATAATAAATAAAATAGTATAATTAGTAAGCTATTACTAAGAGGTTGGGATAAACTATGCTTTATAAAAAAAATAAGAGAGAGAAATAGAGGTAGATAGTCATTGTTGGGGTTCATTGTTACAATCCTTATGCTTTTCAATTGATTGCTGCGCCAGTTGTAACAATCATGCTCTTCCCAAGGTTATGACTTAACCGATTGGTTTACATAATTGATACAAAATATTTAGAGATATAGGATATGCTTGGGGCAGCCGAAAATGTGAATATACACGCAACGTGTCACTGGAAATTTCCCCCCAGTAAGGCTTTTGAACAGCAGAAAGAACACCATTAAAGACATGATAGTAGTCAATATCTGGCAAGAAATGTAGGACTCAGAAATATAATGTTAAATGATTTTAGATAAGCTGGTATGAGAGTTGTTAGACGTGCTGTGTTTGTTGGTGTGGTGTAAGGGGTTTGTAAAAAAAAGTATTTAGAAAAAGAAAAAGAGAGATATAAGATAAACATTTGCAGCTTTTGTAGCAAATAGCAATACTCTTTATTTAAAGGCCCAGAGAAAAGAAAGGAAAAGAAAATATAAGTGTGTAAAAGTTGTTCTTTGTTGAATTGATTTGTTAGGGATTATGTAATTTTTCTGAGTTAAGCTGATAGCAGGTTATTGAGAAATTGGATAGTTTGGATAATAATAACTGTATTAGTAATTGAATATGAGTTCTTATCCGAAACCAACTGTGCCACCAGCTTGTCTATGTATACTTAGGCTGTACCAGTATAGAATCTAAAGTTAATGTAAAGGAAATAATCTCTACAAGCCTTGAAATATTGTTAAGATGCAAATAGTATGCTCCAAGTCTTAATATCTTAAAATAACTTTAAATGTAAATATTTCAGTAAACTTCTGGAGTTGATCTTACTGACTGTCTTATTCTATTAGCTGCTGATATATATATGTTTAAGCATCAAAAAATAAAAGTAATATAGACTATTTCAACACATTCCTCTTTTTATTTTATTCTATCACTTTTAAAAGAATAGACTGCTATTGACAATATATAAGCTAAGAGGCTATTAGAGTAGATCAATATATATTCTCTTTTCTTCTTAACGATTCAAGCCTTTCTTGCCATAAAATTTATATAACTAATTCTTTGCCTTTGAACATAACTCTGTAAAGAATGAGCCATACAAACTAAGATGTGCGAGTACACATTATAATAATAGTATTTTGATCAATCAAGATTAAGAAAGAATATTATGTTTCTAGTTCTAAAGAGATATTGCATATATAAAATTGAATAGCCATTTTTTTTAAAACAAAATATCTTTGAAAACTGATAAAATACTAACTGCTTTAATAATACATGCTATTATATTTTTAATAGTGGTACCTCTCTTCTTACATGCCTTTTAAGATACTCTGTGAAGTGAAAGTAAACAAAGTGTGGTTATAATGTTAAGGGGGCCTTCTTTATTTATTTGGCGGTTTTTTAGAAATTATAATGCTTATCAGTAGTGTGAGCATAAAGATATATAAATGTATTCCCCAGACATATAAATGATATCTAAAGCAAAGTAATACTCAAATATATTTAGTATCGGTACTATTCAATGTATCTATTAGGCAACACCAAGAGGTTCTTGATAGTAATATGCGATTAAAAAAATATAGAGCTTTTACTGAAAACATGAAACTATTTAATTTTCATATGAATTTGTTTTGATTTATCCAAAATAGGCATTTTACGCCTTCCGTGCTGCGCCATCCCCATTTTTTTTCATATAAGAATCGATACAATTCCCAATTTCCTGTTATTCCTCCTCTTCCTCCTGGTTTCCTTTCGGTGGTCCTTGGTTTCCGACACGGTAAGAAAATTGTCTTTAAATGCCTATATCTTTCTATCCGTATAAGGCCCATACTGATATTTATTATGAAAACGCACCCCAGACGCGGTTTCTAGCTAAGTTCCAAAAATGATGTCCAGTCTAATAGCAGGTAAAGTATTATACAGACACATACAAATTTTGACACGGTCAATATACTAACTACAGCACAGTGTTTTCTTGCGCATGTTTTTTTTTTGTCTTCTATGCCCAGCTTCCATTCCACTGTAGCCACGGAGAGGCCCTTCACGTCAAGTTCATGTACCAGGTAAGTAAATACACACACACAGATGCTTTGACACGATCACCACACTAACTATGATTTGATGTTTTCTTTCTTTCATCACAGTGTCCAGTGTCCAGTGCCGTTTTGCTTTTAAGCACAAGTACTTTTTAAACCCTACGCAGTTATCTGCTAGGTAAGCAAACACACACACGCTTTGACACGATCAATACACTAACTATGATTCGATATTTCTTTTATTTTATCACAGTGTCCAGTGTCCCGTCCCGTCTTGCTTTTTAGCACAAGTACTTTTCAAGCCTTCCGCTGCTGTTTACTAGGTAAGTAAACGCGTACATACACACATACTTTGACACGATCAACACGCTAACTATGATTTGATGTTTTCTTTTTTTCTATTGCAATTTCTAGTTCTGTTTAGCTGTTAACCACCATTCTTTTTATGGTGCCTTCATACCATGTATGGTCCACTGAGTGGTAAGTCAATATATACATACTTTGACTCAATTAACATACTCACTTTATACTTTTATATTACTTTATTCTCTTGATAGTGTTCAAAGGTATGCCTATGGAGAGGTGTACCGAGAACCAGCTCAGTATTTTTACACCCTTCGCAGTTAATAGCTAGGTAAGTAAACGCGCACACGCGCACACACTTTGACACAATAAGTATATTAACCTTATACTCGATTTTTATTTATATCTCTACTCTTGGAGTGGTCACTGAGTACCTCGTATTCTATCGGTCACGATATATCAAAAGGAATATACGTAAACATTTTCATGCAAAATGTGTATATCATGGTCTTTAACAGTGAGTCTCCGGGCTCTTTTCCAACTCGCTCATTGTAGACGCCTTATTTATAAGGCTTGTCTTAATATGAGATTCTGGTTTTTTTATTGAACGCACTGCACTCTTTGGCGTCTAGTCATTGAGTTCGCTCAAGGTACCATGGCCTAAAATTGGTCCGTACTTTGAGCGATTCTACCTGCATTTACTGCAGTGGAAAAGAAACCAAAAGGGATTCCGTCTTGGACTTTATTGTTTGAGATGGAGAAGCTCCAATGTTTGAACCGGAGTAGTCTTTTGACTGCTCTGGATTGTGAACTAGTGAACTGCTTTTCCAGACATACCAACAAGTCAGTAGCCTTCACTCCCTGGAAAAGGTTACTGGAGGGTGCAATCCCCTCACCTTGTCTTGAGTTCTTGTCTTTGTGTTAAGTAGCTTCCGATGAGTCGGGTTGTTTTACAAACTCCCTAATCCTGGTGAAAAGTTTCATCGAAGGCTAAATATACTTATAAAAAACCAACTGAACACAAGTACCGTAAGGGAAAGTAGCTCTTAGTGTAGAGCATACTGGACGTTAAAGACCTTCCTGAGCCACTCATATGAAGGCGAAAGCCGGATGAAATCCACGTCAGTTTTTTCTGTGTTGTGCGGCACATAACATGGAGAAGACTGAGGAACGCAGAGGTAGCTTTATGCTATTTTCTTAGGACGTTGGATATTGGCTCTCCAGATTTTGTCCTTTGGGGCATGTCAAGATTGTCACAGAAAGGTGCAAGTATAAGGGTGTATCACCTGGATGCGTAGAGTTTTTTAAATTCGTTGAGCACCTGGACGTGAGGTAATACAGGTAGATTCCCAGCAGAATCGACAGATTACCCAGTACAATCGCCTGTATTTTACTGCTTCCTGTTGAAATGATCCCTGTGCTTTTCAAGTCCCTCATTGCTTAGACTTTGATACTTGTAACCCACGCTCTGGTAAACAGAACTGGACATGAGGGACGAACCCGAAGCAAAGTTAAGGTGCCTAAGTAAATGCTATGCTGTTCACTTGGGTGTCTCAGACACCTGTCCCGAGCAGTTTGGCATTAAAGCATTTCACCGATACTTTGCCGTCATGGTAAATTTGATGCCATGCCGAGTAGGCAGGAATGAGGGTTGTTGAGAAGCTTGGGTGTAAACTTGAGTGGATCGGCCTTCAAGCGCAGGTCTTGACAAAAAAATCTTTATTTTTATACTTTTTGGGATAAATCGGATACACTTTAAAAACAGACGAACGAATATTTTAATACAATATTCAGTACTGAGATCTGTTAGATTTTTTTTTCTTACAAGCAAGGTATGTATATATATATATAGACTCGTACCAACAATAGTCACCATATTAACTTTTGATAAATCAATAATACAACTTCTTTAGCATTCTTGGTTTAGCCGATCGTCTTTCACTTGACAGCTCATGTCTGAAAACATGTAAATACAAAGGTATAGTTTTTCTTTTAAAAAAATCAATAGTTTGATGACGTTTAATTAACTTTTTCATCTCATGCATGCAATTAAGCATTCACATGCAATTAGGCATTTCCACGCAATTAGGAATTGACATGCAATTAGACATTAACATGCACTTAACATTACAAACACCAACCCGAGTGCTGTTTTATTCCATATAGGTAATAACCGCCACCTCCTTAAAAGTTTTTGAAGATTAACCTCTTTTTTCTTTTTCACTCTTCTGGTGGAATATTCTTATGAGATTTCTATAGAGTTAAAATCTGGGCTACTTGGCAGCATTAATATTACTACAAAATTATGATATGTCTTCCACTATTATGCAATATTAAACCTTTGACAATGAGCATTATCTTCTTAATAGATATATTTGCTATCGTTATCTTTCTTGAGAGAACAAGCTGCCAAATGCCAATATTTGAGTCAAGGGTATGCTAGAGAAGATCGATATCTATTCTCTTTTTCTTTTAACCGTTTGGACCACTTCATCATATAAACCAATACTGTCTTCGCCTTTTCAAATGTAAGGAATAATGATTCAAAAATCGTGTGAAATATGTTCAGATTGACACGTTGCGTGTATATTCACATTTTCGGCTGGCCCAAACATATCCCATATCTCTAAACCTTTTGGTATCAATTATGTAAACCAATTGATTAAGTAATGATCTTGGGAAGAGCATGATTGTTACAACTGGCGCAGCAATCAATTGAAAATCATAAGGATTGTAACAATGAACCCCAACAATGACTATCTACCTCTATTTCTCTCTCTTATTTTTTTTATAAAGCATAGTTTATCCCAACCTCTTAGTAATAGCTTACTAATTATACTATTTTATTTATTATCGAAATATCTATATAAACATCGAAAGATGAAAGCAATAAAGAACATCCTTACACATCACTTCTATTTTCTTTTTATCTTTCTCAAGAGAACAAGCTGCCAGTTGCCAATATTAGGGCTAAGGAGTTGTTAGAGGAGATTGATACATATTCCTTTTTTCTATTAATTGTTTGGGTCACTTCTTTACACAAACCAACACAGCCCGTCTCAAGATTGTAAAACTATGCTTTTCTCATAATACATGTACTATTATAGCGTTAGCTGATAATATATTAGATTTTCAATCCAAGGAGCTTTACCTTATAGGGTGTTTCACCAGTTCTGGATGCTGGACTGTTGGATGTAGTGGTAGTTTAAACACCATTCAATAATAACCAATGTGAAAAATAAACTATTGATTACCATTAATGTCTCTTGGTTGGTATGTTTTCTTTCATAGCGTCAAAATACATATGTATACTGCACTTGATTAGAGCACCCACAAATACAGTATCCTAGCCCAAATTCTCCGCAATTAAGTTCAACTTTTATAATTTGGTATTCAAATAACTAATTTTTTATATATTGATTATGTCTTATTTTCGACTTTGCTTTTATATGAGCTTTGCCGTCAATTGTACATAAAGTACAAGATTTTGTAGATTTTGGCCAACTCTCGACATTTAGAGTATCTAACCCTTTTTCTTTATATGCTAGGATACTTAGCTTTCATTTTTTGAAGATTTATTACAGCCAATCATTTTTAGAATTAGACTACCGTTACATCCAACAGTCAAGCACCCAGAACTGTCGAAACCGCATATTATATATTAGTTCTAACCTTAAACCAAGTGACAACAATAAAATCATGCTTGGAGGTTTAATAACATCAAACGGATTTTCCATCAACTGAATATTCTATAAGGATGAAATCAATCCCCATCTTAGTAAGAAACAACATGTTACAACTTCGACTGTCAGATTTTGAGTTTGATAAAGTCCAAGATAACTATAAGCCGATCTTTGTAGACCCTGGAGGAAAGGCTACATTCACTTCAGCAGAGAGGCTATAGACCAAAACCTATGGTTTACTGCGGTACCCAACTAATAAATACTACCAAAAGACAGGTTCAACAGGATAATAAGCCGATCTACATAGAAAGTAAAAGCAAAATGGGATTGAGACCATTGAAAATTATATACCATTCAACAAAACTGCCTCCCACGTTATATATATTTATCACGTACGGATAATTCAATAACTCGCTTGAACGTGTTGTATTTTTCTATGGTAGTAACACATCTAAATACCAGATTTTGGCTCATAGCGAGGGTGCCAAAGAACCCTCGAAAAAAAGCGCAAATTTTGGTAAACGGAGGTAGCAAGCATAACAAGAAGAGAAAAAAAAGCGGCAAACTTCAAAGCCAACAAAGTGATAAATTAGTCTTTTTATCTCCCTTTCTTTCATTGACGTTTTTGTCTGTTTTTTAAGGTTAAATAAATGAATACCCTCTTCTGTAAAAGAAGCAAAAACCAAAATCACATTGATTGTTTTTGAGGGCGGGATGCTTGGAAAGGGCTTAGAGAAACTAAAGAATAACCGATGTGGAGTGACGGTAATTTTGCATAGAGTGTTGAAGAAGCGGGAGAGAGATGGAGGTACTGTTGCTGTTACAATAGATGGATAAAATACCTCAAAGGTGTGCAGCAATTTTCAAATAAAGAATTTACAATCGGCAAAGCATATTGGTGACCACGACGTACTGGTCTGTAAGTCCTACAAGACACTGTGGCAGTGAGATATTAATGTTAGAAGAAATATGATGATAGTTGATTTTCCAATTTAGAGAGAAGCCAATTGACCAACCACTTTCCAAAGATCTGATAAAAGCGATTAAGTAAATAGTAAGAAACAGCATCAATAGCAACAGTAATAAGCCCGTCGCTTTATTGAAAACAGTTTGTCTCAAGGAGACGACTAGACTGTTACAGGTAAAAGACTTAATTATATATCTTTAATCTATCTGAAAACTTATCTCTCTTCGCCTGAGTTTGTTCTCGTTTCCTTCACAAAAGGTAAGCAGAATGTCTACATTTATATTTCGATTTGTCTAAATTTGAAATGGAAATACTGTAACCACATCTCTTCCAACATAAATAATAATATCGTTTTATTCTGGAAAGCACTTGAAAAAGAAGTAATAAAAAACTGAGCAAATTTTATTATCAAGTGCGCTATAGGACATGAGGCGGATATTTTAAATGATGTATTTATTTAACATGTTGAATTTTATTTGTTTATATAGAGACTATATATATATTGCTTGAATGTACTAACTCTTATAATGTACAAATGATTTATTGTTCAATTATAGTGACTTAAGATTTGTACTTTTTTTTATATTACTTTACACGGCTGCGCCTGACCACTCCTTAATTTTTTTAAAATTAAGCTATAAAAAATTGCTGACGTTTTTCTTTCTTCAATTACATTTTCACCATGCCGTTAAGCAGTATGATGGTACGAATCAAACGCGAGTACAAGGATGTCGTAAATGATAAAGCTGCCGACATTGAGATTGAGCCAGGGGAAAAACTTGGTAAGTATAATGGATCTATTAGCATAACTAGTTCACATTAATAATTCCTAATCATTACAATCAAGGTCACTTCATTGCTACTATCTCCGGTCCAAGGGATACACCATATGAAGGTATTCCAGTCAGACCTTTAAATTCGTATAATGTAGTTTCTTTGAACATAACACCATTCTTTAGGCGGAAGATTCAAAGTGGATTTACAGTTAGCAGTAAGCTTCAATATGTCATATACATACATATACTTATGCAGAAAGTGATAAAAAAAGAGAGGTCATGGATTTTAACTGAACTTCTTTGGCGAATTATATAGGATGATTTTCCTTTTAAGCCTACAAAGATTAAATTCATTACATCAATATATCATCCAAACATCAGTTCCCAAACAGTAAGGTTTCTCTACTAGTAAATAATTTACTAAGGCCAATTTAGGGTGCTATTTGCATGGATATTCTTAAGGATGGTTGGTCGCCAATTATGACAATCAAGGCTTCTCTTTTATCCCTTATCATCCTCCTTTCCTCTCCTGTACCAGAAGATCCTCAGGTAAAGTAAATACAGTGTAATTGGTATAGTAATATACCCACACACACGTACATAGTATACAACGTATCATTAAGTCAATTTAATATTCTTTTAATAATTTTGACAGGACGCACAAGTTGCATCCCACTACTTGCGCGACTACGATGATTATGCCAGGACCGCTGCCCACTGGACAGCTGTTCATGCCATACCCGAGAGACCGAAAAGTCCAGTAACCCTAGAAAGTTTGCTTTCACCAAAGAGCCCATAGGTATTGAATTGCTTGTGTAAGGCTTATATAAGTCTTAATGGTTTCTCGAAACTTAAAGCTTAAAACTCCTTGAGTGACTTTCATTACCTACAATGTACTATTACAGTTTTGAAAGTTATTTCTATCTTTGCTGTTTTCTTTTTCTTTTTCCTTCCTTCCCCATTTGCTCTTAAAAGAATATATAAATAAATATTAAATGTCAATTAACACTCTTAAGCGTGCATTGCGTAAAGAGGTCGGGAGCAGACTGTGTACTATTTCTTCCTCAGCAATCAAGACACAATGTAATAATATTAATAATACAAATGCAAATAGAAGAGTCGAGTTCAAACCTGATCGCAAATTTTATACTGACATGAATTCAGCCGAGGCTGTTCATCAACATTTGTTTAATTTGGATGCATATAAAAAAAGCCGCCACATTAGTGTGTACATTAGCATGCCTGGCAGTGAAATCGACACTTATCCCATAATTCACTCCATTTTACGTGCTGGTAATGTATATAATAAATTGCTTTATGTTTATTATTTTAATAAAAACATAGGCGAAAAGGAATTATATGTCCCGAGATGCTCTCGTGATTCAATGGAAATGGTAAAAATAAAAAACATGGAAGAGTTCCTTAGTTTGCCGATCAACAAATGGAATATTCCTGAGCCGCTTCATACGACTATTTTGGAGAACGGTATGACAAAATAATCCATCTAATCACTGTTCCGAAGCTTTAATGTATAAATACACGCATTTGATTTAGCCCTAGATACAAATGGGCTTGACCTTATTATAGTTCCAGGTAAATGGCTACTTGCCTATTCAAACACATACACGTATATCATGTTCTTACGATTTTAATATACAGGTCTTGCATTTGACAATTCCCGTAATCGTATTGGTCACGGAAAAGGGTAAACACCCAAAGCAAGAAAAAAGCAAATGTTTAGAGAAAAAAGCAAGAAAGAATCACACAGCTAAACTATATTCTGTTTAGATATTATGATCGTTATATTGAAAAGTGCAATGAGTGGGCTGAAAGGACTAAAAATGCTTCACCAACAACAGGTATACACCACGAAAACTGAAAAATAATAATAACCAATGTACTGTCACTAAAATATGTTACAGTGGCATTGGCGCTGAATGAACAAATCATAGAAACCGGAAGAATACCCCTTGAACATACTGACAAAAAAGTCGATTGCATCATTACCCCACAAGGCATTATTTAAAGCCTCGCTATCACTATCCAAGTATAATCCCACACGAATATCTAATCACAAATATTTATGTATTCTCAAATGAAAGCTATCTTGGATCAAGAAGAAAAAAAAAACACAAAACCTCCTCTCTAATAAGGCATTAAACTAATACGAACTCGATCCAACCTAAAAAAAAATCAGTACAGGTTTAGTAAAGTGTAGTTACATATTCAGTAGAAAGCAATTGTCTATTTGTTTGGTTTATAATTCACCTTGTCTTTGACATGTTGGAGGAATTGTTGGTAACTCATCACATTATCAGTGCGATCCTCCAAGAGGTGGGACATAAACCACATTCTCAGAGCAGGGTCACCATCTTCCTTAATGAGGTAGAGCTGAGGATAGTAGTTACCACGACGCATTTCACGGATCTTGGCAATCAGAAGGTTGACCTTTCTGTTTAACGAGGTCTCAAGCGAAGGTAATGTGATCTTTCCTGCTCGCAATCCTTCATAAGACTTGGTATCAAACAAGTCAACGCATAACTGAGGAACAACACCACGCCCAACAAACAGATAAATATTCTGTCCGGTTTCAAGCAAGTAACAGCCATGAGCTTCAAGCTTCTCTGCTGTCAGGTTCATCGTAGGTGGGAACACCACTCCGTTTTCTGACATTTCACCCGCCTAAAAAAATATGATGCAAACAAGCAAATACGTGCGCATACACGCCTTGTTAGATTACGTACTTTAACATATAAATTCATTTCCACCAAAATTAACCTTACATTTGGTGGCATGTTGTGGAGAGAGTAGAAATTAGGATATATGTAAGGGAGAAGTAGCTGTATAGGCATGGTACGGAGCAAATTCATTGCATTTGATCGCAAGTCAGTTGGAATTTGCGAAGTCTGACGCAAAGCATCCTATAAAAATAAAAGTAAAAGAAGAATATAGTTTAGTTTCTTTTCTTCTTCTTTTATATTTTGGGTATTTACATGTTTGATCAATGCAAAGGCAAGGGCAGGCAACATCTTCATGTTATCTGGTGCAGTCAACTGAGGTGTAGCACCCTGTCCTGAACCCAATACATGGGTCTTATAAACACCCATCATATCTATCAACTTGTTAACAATGGCATCGCGCGCATCATCCAACTTGGAAGAGAGTGCACGTTCAACACCTAGATTTTTTTGTTGAAAAAAAGATATTAGTATTTTGCTGAGTAATAATAACAAATAAGAACATATGCTCTCTCTCTCTCTTTTTTTAAAAAATAACAATTAATACCCTTATTAGCAAGATAAGCAGCCACTGCTTGTTGATTAACACTCGAGTACAGCTCGGACATATTGCTTGTAACCGGAAGACAAAGAGTTACGACACGAATGCGACGTTCACCAAAGCAAGTGGTGTGAAGCAAGGCAGTCTGGAAACATACGGTCGATGTCTTAATATCATCTTCAATAGAGACCTCAACACAGTATGACTGATCGCGGGGTACGTTGGGAAGAGCAAGTAAATCGGTAGAGCGAATAAAGAAGTTTCCATGGAATGCGCTCATACGCAGACCACGCGAGGAACGAATACGAATGACAGCTTCAAGACCAATACGTTCAGCCAAGAGTTCAGAGAATTCATGGGCAAACTTGAGGGCGTCTTCACTACGACTGGCATTAAATCCAGGGTAGAAATAAGTCTGACCACCAGTATAATGAGGAAGACAGCCTATTTTTTTTTAAAGAAAAATATTGTGTATAGATTAGGTAATTGGTACTTATTCTAGTTGTGCATATTATAATCAGCTTACTAAGAGTTGCTACATCAGAATATTGTCCACCGAAAATCAACATATCGCAGGCTACTTGAGAACGAGAACAGTCGACAGCAAACGACTTGTAAAATGGTGAAGCAGCATTCAACAAAACCGTCTCCTATCAATAGCAAATTACCAAACCCATCAGTATTAGTTTCCTTTTTGTTTGCTCAAAACTCCCGTATTTTGTATATATTACCTTTGCAGTTCCCAAAAGCTTCACATCCTCACGAGGCTTCAATGCGCCAGTGCCAACTGTAGGCAACGTAGATTGAAGGCACACGATCTTACCACCATTAGGAGACTATATATACAATAATAACACCGAGAAATTAAGATTTTCTTCTCTTAGTTTCTTTGCATTATAATAGCCATTTTGTGCTTACCACCAGCTTATGAGCAGCCTGAAGAGCACTTCCCAATGCATTGGTAACCACCAATGTATCTTTGAACATTTCGGGCAATTTCTCCAACAAGGCACTAATAACAGCCTTACTTTCACTCAAGCCTACTAAGAGATCAGAGGGCTGAGGGAGGAAAATATCGTCAGGGTCAGACATGACCAGCATTTGAGGTTCAGTAAGGTTGGCATTGAGATTGTAAAAGTGTAAAGAGCTGTCAACTGTGATGAAAGCGATCTTTGTTCGTTTCTCATCATCAGGAATGCGATCAAGAGAGTCCAAGATGGTACGGGCAGCAGTAGCAAGCATGCCTGATTGGACGGCAGAGTAAGATACATCAATTACAAATACATAAGCAGGAGCCTGAGGAGGACGGATCTATTTGGACCGAGTACTCCGTTTTAAATAAATTTTCTCTCTCTTTCTTTCTTTCATTCTCTTTCTCTCTAAAACATATATGTATCATATTCGTACCATATATTCGGTGGGAGCAACAAACTCAACACAAGAATAGTTCAGCTCGGCGCGCTTCCACTTGTCAGCCGGTTGCTGTGTTTGAGAATCAAACTCAAAGGCAGCAGGAACTAAAAACCCCCCCAAAAAAAAGCAGGCACACAAAATAAGTCATGATGTCTTATCACAACTTAAACCACACAAATCATTCCACGTACCGTCGTTCAAAAGGAAACACATGTTACATTTCCACCGCTGTCCACCCTCAACAAAGGTTACAAATGGGTTGATGTATGTTCTGCAACGACGACATCTAGAAATTACAGAGTCTGTCACTACAGGAACCTCGTCCTTTACAGAATATATATATATATATAGAAAGTTTGATTAAATATTAGTCTGCTTTTTGTATCTGTATTTTAAAAAAAATGTCTTACATCTCCATCTTGAACTCTTCTGTAAGGTGCTAATACAAGAGAAAGAGGAAGTCTGGATTTCTTGAGAAGAGCTTCGCTCGAAGGGACTGCATTTATAGTAGAACACATGTAAGAAGAGTCGGCATTAGCGTAAGGTGAGTCCGTAATGGACGCCTATATATATATTAGATAAAAAGAAACCATTTTTTAGACTTGTCTCTTTTAAATTCCAAGTATCCATTAAGTTACTTACGTGAGGAGGCAAATGGATTGGAGGCTGAGGAGCATGCAGATCAGCAATAAAGGGAGGAACGCCCATCAAAGATACTGTACGTGCGGCCATCTACAATGTATATA
Organism: Phycomyces blakesleeanus NRRL 1555(-); assembly: GCF_001638985.1. Taxonomy (NCBI): domain Eukaryota; kingdom Fungi; phylum Mucoromycota; class Mucoromycetes; order Mucorales; family Phycomycetaceae; genus Phycomyces; species Phycomyces blakesleeanus. Next base: position 1,147,137 of record NW_017265135.1, on the reverse strand, counting down.
TCCACAGTTGAAGTTCACTTTTCTTTTTCTTATTATACTGTCTCTACACTCCTCATCTTGCGACAAATATAAACAGAAACACACGCACGCATACACACAGTTCCAATACTTACAGGTGGTGCAGCTGCTACATTCATGTTTCCAAACTGATTTGTCATTTGCTGCATTGGACTCTGTCCATATGCTGGAGGTGGTTGGGTGTATCCTGGCTGAGAATATCCTGGCTGAGAGTAGCCTTGTTGAGCATAACCTGGAGAAGCAGGTTGGGAATATCCTGGCTGAGCATATCCTCCTGCTCCTGCTTGTTGCGTTTGTTGAATAGGCTGACTATATGCTGGAGAAGTCATGGCAGGTGTAAACTGGGAAGGATCTTGATATTGGGGTGGTGGAGCAGGGCTTTCTGTGTAGCTATTGACATTCTGCTCTGGGTACATTCTCTTGCGACGCGTGTGTTCGTGATGTGATGCTACGGTAGGCGAGATAGGGGCAGAGGCAGCAACTGGGGAACCAGTTTGAGCAGTAGGGGTAGTAGCAGTAGCAACAGGAGAAGCCTGGGACATCACAGGAGGTGTTACTGGAGCGCTCATGACAGGTCTCTGTGGGTTTGGTGGGAATGGACCAGAGACAGGTGGGTTCATGGGTCGCATCATGGGCCGTGCGCCAGGTGTGTTAAATGGAGGACGAGGGGATGCGAGATTAGGAGTACCGGAATGGTAACCTTGGGCAGAGCCAGTACGCTGAGGCGGAAATCCCGGTCTTATGGGAGAACCTGCATGGGGAGGAGGAGTAGATGTGGGACGATAGGGAGGAACGCCTGTGTTGAGAGGTGTTCCCATTGGTCTGATGGGTGGTTGTCCCGGCAGTGGAGGGCTGCGGGCTCTGTTGGGATCTCCCATGGGAGGACGAGCCTGAGGAGGATGTGGATGTTGCGCTGGGTATTGTGGCTGTTGATGAGCCATAATTGTTCCTTCTTGGCTTATTTGGCAGGTAAAGGAAATAAAATAAAATAAAACGAAAGAGAGGTCTTGTAATAAGTGACGGAATAAAGTGGCTGGTTTCGAAAGAGAGAGAGAGAGAGAGAGCGTATAATCTCCTGTCTCCAAAAAAAATCGCGTTGTATCAAACTCCGCTTACCTCTTCAAAGCGACAACAGTACTTCTTCATATAAAAAGGCAAGCCATAGTTCTCAGGGTCACTCGTATCATCTGGGCAACATTTTAATACACGTACACTATTAAATACTGCTTCTTCCATAAGCCGAATGGGATTGATACTCACGTTCATATCATTATTATATTCATCTAATATTCAGCTTCGTTCAGCCGAAGATAAAGATTTTGAAGCCAAAGATCAATACTCGGCTTGAGAAAGAATGTATCGATTGATTGCAATCTGCGATTTCGTTAACCCCGTGAGCACTACGTCTTGCATATTTTTTTTACTCATTTTCCCTTTTTTTCTTCTTTTTTTCACCGATATCTTTAAAGTATTTTGGCAGTCCACATATCCACTGAGTTGGTAAGAGTAGCTGCATAAATATAAAAGGAATCCACATAGTGAGTTGATATATAATAGCTGGAACGAATAGTAAAAACAAAGTCCATGTTTGCGAATTTGGCAAAGAACAATCAAATGCTTAAAAAACATCCCGAGAAAGTCGTTACCAAGATATGAACACCTCGCTACCATACTTTCGGCAAAGTAATACCAAATGAACCTTATCTGATATATCTGTTGAAGAAAGTGTCAACAAAAGAAATTGTGTACAAGGACTAGTGAAAGACTTGGAGGAATACTTCTTTACTTCAATGAGAGACCGTGTAGAAGGAATTGTCAAGAAAACTAAAGCTGAAGATTAAATTAAAAAAAAACGAAAAAATGTAAAAACAAAGTAAATGGTCAATTTTGAGAGTATGTAGCACGGTAAAAAGATAGTCAAAAAACTTTTGGACAAAGTGGTATCAGTACTACTTCTCCAACATCTTACCCGCAATAGAAAGTCAAAACGTATGTCTACCACAGAAACACAGAAACCACCTGGCAAGAAAGTAATGAAAAATCTTGCGCGTTATGTTTGTCGTGCAGAGAATAAAGGGCTAAGAAGGTCGATACAAAAAAGAAAAAAGCAGACGGATCAGAAGGAGAAAAGTGGACAGCTGAAATAAACAGAGCGAAGCAGCGTCTAGCTAATTTAAAACATACTTTTAAAGGCAAAGTTGAAAGATCATTTATTGGCTTAAAAAAAAACTAATGATTCGTTTTACTATAGAAAATGAGACAAACGCTGAATGTTAGTCAGAAAGCTTCCACAGAACACAAGTTCGTTGTTCAGGATCTGAACAGTGCAGAAGAACAGCAGAATTTTCTGGAAGTGGAGGAGACTTTGGATGAGGATGCTCCGAAAGGAGGTTGAATAAACTCAAGTCTATCACCAGACACTTGGTTTTCAGCAATGGTACGCCCATATACTTAAAAGACATTAAAAATCAGTCTCCTGAGACTTCCACAGCCGAACAGTCGGTATGATCTTTGATCAGCAATATCTTGAAGATGTTATTGCCTCCAAAAAAAACAATGTCCCATAATTGCGTATCAAATATATTTCTGTACCTTCGCAAACGTTCTTAAATATGTGCGCTATACAACATTTACTTGCGCACAATGTCCTTTGGCATCTTTTTTTTTGCCATTAATTGAACTACACCTGGATTCAATTGCATTATATCAATTATTGACGTATCATTTAGTTTTAAAAAATCTGAATAACCACCATCAAATACCAACCAGCAAGAAAAGAAATTGTATAGTAAATTGATAATATATAGGTACAATAGGGATGAACTTATAAAGTCCCAAGACAAAGCGCGCAAAAACAAAGATGCCACATTTAATGCAGTATTTGATATGAGTGAAAGTCAGAAAGCATGTAAGCCGTATGGTCTTTATTTTGCACATCGGATAAAATGTATACCAAGAATAAAAGCTGTGCGATTATTAAGATCAAAAGTAAAAACTGGTGGGCACCGTAAAGGAAGATACAAAACAGTCATGTGAAGCACGTATTTTAAAAGACATGGGCATAATACAAGAAGGAAGATATGCTCATGTATGTTGTTATTAATATTTACGTAGAGTATCAAATTTGACAAAAATTATCAGAGGATTATGATCTACATAATGTTTAGATAATACAGAATAAATAATGTATGTTTATATCATTCAATATTCTTGAAATACTCTTCCTAATATTTACTCTCTATGGCCCTGTATTTTATGAGTGATCATGTCTGCCCGCTCTCTTGGGGATATACGTCTTTATGTTTTATAAATATACATTTATATGAAATAATATATCATACAATCCCTCTTGTAAAGTTAAAAAAAAACATTGGATTCTTTTATAGCAAGATTCTATCAATCAAAGCTTATCTGTATATAGAGTTTATTTATTATGTAGGTACATATCACAAAATACTATTTTATTGGTTGCTATAATAAAAATCAATATTTATTTATCATCACCATTAGCTATCACTGCTCTAATATATCATATAATTTTATATCAAGCATGCTACTCTACTAGACTTACTATGCAAGACCTACCTTCATTAACAGTGTACAAAGAAGCTTTTACAGATACTATATATATATATATTAAATCCGATTCAAGGTACTATTCAATGATCCACACATAGAATAGATACCACCATTGGCTTGGAAAGAATCTCTGTGTATTTCTTATTTCTCGCCAGAACAGTACAAAAGTATTCAGGACCCTTGAACCTTTGTTGATTCTGGGAGAAGAGATCAAGTACATTGTAGGAATTAGAGATCTACAGTGAGCAGACCAAGCTTGTATAGACACAACTCCAGCCAGCGAAGAACAGAATATCAGCATGACAAGTTTCACAGATTTTTTTTTGGGATCTCAACAAAGAAAAAAAAAACTCCCCCGAAAGTTCTTTCTGTCGAACAAACCATATCGTTGGCTTTTTGCTTTCGGGCTTTCGTCAAATTTTCAACTTCCTTTATTCTCAATTCCTTTTACTCAAGCAACAAAAGTTTAACAAATCATCGTACTTTATTCAACAAAATTTGTCTTTTCTAATATATTAACCCATACAAGCTCAACACAAGCCTAATAGAATAGTGCTCGCCTTGACTTTGTCACATTTAAGCACCATTCTTTGTGTTTCCAGCAATAACGCCTTTAAAAAAAAGGACGGATTCCTCAACACACGCTTATATCACCGCGCTCAAGCACCAGATGTAACATGGCACGGTCTTTTAAGGTAATACTACAGCCCGCCTTCATTGTCTCTATTGTTTTGAATATTCTTATAAATTATTCTAAATCCAAAAATTCAAGCTGAAACACATATAATCATAATTAAAAGGAGACATTGATGTTTTCTAAAGCCAGGTATAGCTTTTGATAAATATAAGCTTAGTTATTCTTAATACAATTGAGCTCTGGACTCTACAAAAAACTAAAGATTAAAATCAACCAGAAAGCATATTCTATTTCTGTATAAATAATTGTAGACTCTAATACGAAACAAAAGATGTGATATATATATATGTACATTGTTGTTTATTTAAACAAGCCTTCAAAAGAAAAAGAGCGAAATAATAACTAAAGAGCTTGGCCTGGCTAATACTTATATTCCTTTCAACATTTGCTAAAAGAACAGATTTATAAAACATAATATAGTCTTTTTTTTTTGGACCATTATCTAATAGCTTGTATAGCTTAATTGCTACAGATGACAAAAAATCCTGACTCTTTCAAGTCAAACTATCTTTATTAGGTCTGCTGCCCAATTCAACTGGTTTTTTTTACATGTGCTTGTTGAGCAATAAGAAAAGACATATTAGCTGATGCTTTCCAGAAAACAGATGAGTTATTATTACTATTAAGAAAAAATTAGTCTATCTTGTCACCTATTACACGGGAGTGGAATACATATATAAATCGATAAATATATATATAAGAAAAAAAGGGGGGACAAAGACATTCTAATTATCATTGAATTTCATACCTACACTAAATCTAATAAAGTCCACAGCAACATAAAAGAGTCGCCTTAATATTCCCCTTATATATATATATATTGCGCAATATTCTGTTTTTAGACTACGCAAATAGTTTAACATCACACGGAATAGCAAATATTATTGGTTGGAATTCTTCAATAAAAATCGCAAAAGCATCTTGAAAGAAAGTAATACTGTACTGTATATTATATTTAATGGTGTAATCTGCCATAATCAATAGAAGATGTTCTTAAATGCATTGTAATTGATCATTGCTTTGGTGTAATTCTGTTACTAAAAGAGGTGTATGATATATTCTCCTTATTAAATAAATAAAATTATGTATGTATGTCTGTCTGTCTGTACGTACGTATATAAATATATGTTAAATACTGATAGTAATAATATTTTAGAGTTAAAATTGTTTATTAAGAGATAAAGAGAAAAAAAAAGGACCCCAGTAATTTATGATCTTAATTTCATAGCAATATACTTTATGTACATATGGACGTTACCCACCCCTTGAATAATGTCTTAACTCCCAACGAAACAAAGGCTTGAATTGGATTGTATTTATTATACACACACACACACATATATATATATATATATATAAATAAATATAAAGTAGAGGTATTCTATACCAATTTAAGATGAGGCTTAAGGAATTCTGGATTACACATGTATTATCCATACTTTTAAGAAAGTGAAAAGTCGACTTCTTAACGTGTGGTGTATTATCAATACCTGACTGGCCTGTTACACAAATCATGAGATCGGTTATTATAAACACTGAAGACGATTCAAAAGGGCATGGATAGATAGATAAATAGAAAGAAAGAAAGAAATAGACAGGCCAAGAGAGACAATGAATGAATGTAAGAGAGTACAGCAAATACAGAGAAATTGCTTAATCGGAAACCTCAAAGCGCGTGGTAGACAATGGGCCAAGTGGCGTGATGTGTGAAAATATTCTTTTACGTTGTTCACTTTTAACCATAACATGAACCCTAAAAAGTAGTACAGAGCACTCGCTTTATTATTATTATTCTTATTATTTATTCTTATTATTTATCATTAAAATTACCTTTTCTTCTTTTTATTCATTGTTGAATATAACGGGAACAGCTTGTGTAGTAATAATAAAATATCTGATAAAGAAGTATTAGACTTGATAACATCAGAGATAGAGGTGTATAAGAGAAAGCTTTATAATATATGTATATTGAAGATAGTGTCTTACAAATATGGCTGATCTGCTGGGACAACCATAAATATACATGTTTATTCTTGTGATATATGATCGATGAAATTATCATCTCCATGGTTTCGACATCGGTTGTTTTTTTTTTCTTTTCATAAATCAAGATATTATATCCTTTTTACTTATTCTCACACAACTTCACTAACTGTCCATATATCCTAAAGGCCATAGCACGTGTGCTTTACTTATTCAGATCCAAAGAAACAAAAGCCCTCTCTTTGGACCTGAATATGTATGTATGTATGTATGTATGTATGTATATTTTATATTTATTCATTAAAATAAATAAATACATAGCTACATACATAAAAAAAGACACAAGGATATTGTGGCTAGCCTTTGAATCACCGTGCACAGGGATTCTCGAGACTTTTTAGAAAAAAATGAGACACCGCCTGTAAAGATTGGTTAGATCCTGTGTACTTGATGTCACCCACCACCACCACTACTACCATCACTACCCCCACCTACACCTACACCTACACCATAATCTCCTCTTTGTCCTGGTATTATAATTTACATGCATTCGGTGACACGATCTGAACAACGTTGGACCTTTGTACGACTAGGGGCAAGACGATGTAACTTGAGAGACAAAAGAAAAGAAGCGTGCTATCCTGTCATGATCCACGATGTCAATTGTATTTTGGATATCCTTATCTGAGCTATATTCTGGTCAAGACGAATTTGGTGAGCACAAACAGAAAGGCAATATCAAATTTCCTTCAGACGCTCTAACCCTTGTGATTATTTTTGGCATTTGAGAGTACAATTGTTTTATAGTGTCGTGCTAATTTGGGTACAAGGACACGCCTTTAAAGGAGATTGTGGTTACTGCAGAACAAAAAAGGACAGAGGGGTAGTTGTATAAAATTTTCTATTAGAAATGCTGTAGATTCTTCTAGCTTTGAAAGGAAAGACTTTTATAGGCATATATTATATTTAATTTTTGTTGTTTTGTTGTTGTTGTTGTTGTTGTTGGTACTGTTAAAATAAAAGTATCAAGATTAAATTACCCAATACCCTGCTATTTTTTTGGTTCTTTTTTTGGAAAAAGGAAATTACAATTATACTTTCTTTGTTGCCACCTTTTTCATATTCCATGAAATTCTTTATTTAACTCGTCAATAGTGATAAAAAGCATCAATTTATCTTTCTTTGTTTCTTTGCACATCTTTAACTTGACAAAAACCTGCTCAAAGGTAGAATATTGAAACAACAACCAGAATAAAATAAAATAAAATAAAAAATCTCCCACAAAATCATCTGAAATAATGATAATAATTTATAAGCAAGTCATTTTTCAGCCATGTTAGTCAATTCATATCAACCTCAACAACAGACTTTGCCTGAACCTCTTCCTTTTCATCAAACACTATCTTACACAGATAGGTTAGTTGCCAACTATCATAGCCATAGCAACAATAACCATAGCAACCATATATACCTCCACAATAACTATAACAACCATACTTATTATCTTGCTTTCTTTTTATTGTTAACCTATACAATATACGTACACTATATATCTACATTTAAAAGCAACAGGCCATACTACATCAACCATCAACATTTTCTACCATCTCCAACGAATTCTGTTAGTCCTGCCCGTAGTCCACCAACTCCTGTAAACCATTCAATGGATCAATTTTCGCCTCACTCTCATTCGTCTTCTCTATCAATGATACACTCTCCTGTCGTACGCTCTCCTGTCAATTGCTCTACAAAGTAAAATACTCTTTTATTATTATTATTATTATTTATCTATAATACACACACGTATATATATATATAAATACTTCTCTCTCTCTGCGTGTATGAGCATATTGATATATATATATATATATATAAATCCTAATGATTCGGCCATGGGTCCCGACACAACTAGTGTGTAACCCATGCGGTTCATGCTTGAGCTCGGATATTTTGGCCCATGCGAACAAGGTTGACTACACATTTTTAATTCCTTACTGATTTTCTCCTCTCTCTCTTTTTTTCTTTCAATATCTCTCTATCTCTCTATCTATTATTATTATTACTATCAACCCCTTATTCCTTCAATGTAACAATAATAGCCTTCGATTTTATATCGGACTTGACGGTAAGATATATATACAAGTACATCGTTTTGTGTGTGTGTGTGACAAGAAAAAAATATTCATTTCTTTTTTATTTTTGATTTTTACTTTTATTTTTAATGAATTGAAGCACCAACAGCTGCAGCACAAAAATTAGAAGAGTCTCCATTGACCTACCTCAACAAAGGTAGATCAAAATTGACCACACAATTCTTGTTTATCTCTAGTATTAATCGATCGATCAAAATCAAAAAGGCCAATACTATTCAGTCACACTCAAGGATACAGAAACAAGTCATGCCGATCAGATTGTAAAAAGCACAATAATCATCATGTTCAACGACGAGTCACATCGAAAAGTGGCTCAGAGCTACTGGAAGTTCTGGTTAAGTCAACAAAAAGATGCTCAGTCTGCAAGAGCTATTGACATTGGCAAGTATCACGCGAACACATAAAATAAAATTATATTTATAATAATAATAATAATAATATCACTAGTGATAGTAGTTATAGTAATAAGAATCTTAATAATGCATGCAAGATTTTATTTTATTCTAAAGAAGAAAAGCAAATTTATATATACATCATCTAGACACCAGCCGTTCTTCGGGAGTTCATAATGCAGAGTACTCCTCATTTGATAGAATAGCCTTTGAGTGGAACACAAAAAAAGGGGCCGTGATCAACATTCGATTCAACTGTCTTTCTACGGATTTTTCACGTATCAAAGGCGTCAAAGGTATCCCACTCCGTCTTCAGATGGGTACCCAAGTCGTTGGAGAACAGCACATTGAAAAGGCCTACTGTAGAATTAAGCTATTCCGTGACAAGGTACACAAGTATCCAAGCAACATATACACATATTAGTCCAAAAAAAAGCAAAGACTAAAGATTTGTGTAATTTAATTTTAGGGCGCAGAACGCAAGAATAAAGATGATGCAAAGCACATCGAGCGTCAATTAGAGAAACCACGAGGCAAGTTCTTGTATTCAATCATTTATTTGTTTTTTTTTTAAAAAAAAAAGCTTGTTATTATGATATCAAAGAACAACTATGAATTCTCCGTCTGTTTTTAACATACCCCCCCCCCCCCTCTTTTCATGTATATCAAAAAAAATATTAGGCAAAAATGGCGAACCTCACCCACTCTGGTTAACCTATTCTCAAACTCAACCTCAATCAATCTTTCGTGAAGTACTTGAGACACCCTTAGTTGGCTCCACAGATAGCCATTTGTCTCATACACGTGTCAGCTCAACCAATGGCAGTCTGGGCAGTCCCAAAAGCAACGGCAGTGTCAGAAGCATTTCTAACCACATCACACTCCCTCCTCCAACGACAACAGATATTCAACTCTCGCCTCATAGTCTAAAACGCGCCTATCCCAGCAACTATCCTACACACCAAACCCTTGTTCCAGATGTCAGATCCCCTGATGGTTCCACAAACTCCCATTCTGCTTGGTTCCACAGTCAACCACAGGCTACCGACATTGACCCAACCTATGTTGTCCAGCGAAGACGCCGCATTGCAAGTAAGAATCCCAATTGTTTTTTTTTTTATTCTTTCTTTGGTTTATATCTCATGATTCGTTATTAATTATTAATGATTTTATGTAAAATCTGATTTATTTATCTGCTGGCTAACAGAACTTAGTTTCTTTGCACGATTTGATGCCAACGAAGTCCACCGGGCTATTTATCTTGAACATCTCACCATTCAAGAGCTTATTGGCAAAATATCAGCCAAAATGAACATCAACCAGCAAGTAACCCGAATAGTCCGCCACGTCTCAAAGCAACAACAATCAGACGAGTTGGTAGTATGTGTCGATGATTCTGTAGTCGAAGACATCAAAGAAGAACAGGCGATGGATGTCGATGTCAGCCAAAATGAAGACGGAACCCTTACTCTCATACTGCGTTATTGATTTATCTGATCATAAAACAAAAAACAAAAACAAAAAAAAAGACGACCTGTTCTTCTTCTCTTTTTTTTCTTTGTATTTTCTTTGTCTTTCTTCCTTTGAGCCATTGTAACTACTACAGACTGCTTGCTCTTAAAGGGTTCCCAAACAAAGAGAGATAGAGAAAGAGAGAAAGAAAGAGCATCTTTCCCATTCGTACATAGCCAGATCTTTCATTGTTTTTTTTTATTCTTTCTGTTTATGATTTTCTTTATTCTTCATTTCTCTCTCTCTCTTACTCTTACTCTTGCTGCTGCCCTTTAACGCTTTCCAAACAAAAACCAACAAAAAAAAATCGAATAAAAACAAAGGTCGTTAAGCTGTGCTTCGAAATACAAATATTACATTTGTTGTTATAATTATAATTATTATTATTTATTTTACATTAATCACAAAACAGATGTTTATATTTTTATTATTTTTTTGTACAAGACAAAACACAAAATGAGTTTGAGGGGGGGTTTTTTTAGAGGGGAATTATTACAAGAAATGCAGTTTCATAGTAAAAGAAAAGAAAGAACAATGTGCATACACATGCACTCACAGAGAAAGAGAGAAACTCGGTGGGCAGTGCTGAATTATGTCGCATGATTTACTGGCCACCCATCTCCTTGGCGAGTTCTTCGGAACGCTTGATGACATCATTGATATCACCCTGCATGTAGAAGGCAGTTTCGGGAAGACCGTCGTGCTTGCCGTCCAAGATTTCCTTGAAAGAGCGGATGGTATCCTGGAGAGGGACAAGACGACCCTCGTAACCAGTAAAGACCTGGGCGACAGCGAAAGGCTGGGACAAGAAACGCTGGATCTTACGGGCACGCTCGACAACAAGCTTATCTTCCTCAGACAACTCATCCATACCAAGAATGGCAATGATATCCTGGAGAGACTTGTAGTTCTGGAGGATCTGCTGGACCTGAGTGGCGACCTTGTAGTGCTCGTCACCGACAATACGGGGATCTAAGATACGGGACTTGGAGTCAAGGGGATCGACAGCGGGGTAGATACCCAACTCAGCAATCGAACGAGACAACACAGTGGTGGCATCCAAGTGAGCAAAAGTGGTGGCGGGGGCGGGATCGGTCAAATCATCAGCGGGCACATAGACGGCCTGGACAGAGGTAATGGAACCGTTCTTGGTGGTAGTAATACGCTCCTGCATACCACCCATATCGGTGGAAAGAGTGGGCTGGTAACCGACGGCAGAGGGAATACGACCCAAAAGGGCAGACACCTCAGAACCGGCCTGAGTGAAACGGAAAATGTTGTCAATGAAGAGCAACACATCCTGACCTTCGTCGTCACGGAAGTACTCGGCAATGGTCAAACCAGTAAGAGCAACACGAGCACGGGCTCCTGGGGGCTCGTTCATCTGACCGAAGACGAGAGCACACTTGGACTCACCCTCGAGCTTGATGACACCAGTCTCCATCATCTCGTGGTAAAGATCGTTACCCTCACGAGTACGCTCACCGACACCGCAGAAGATGGAGTAACCACCGTGGGCCTTGGCGATGTTGTTGATCAATTCCTGAATCAACACAGTCTTACCGACACCAGCACCTCCGAAAAGACCAATCTTACCACCACGGGCATAAGGAGCCAAGAGATCGACGACCTTGATACCAGTCTCGAGAATCTCGGGAGTGGGGGATTGGTCAACGAATTCGGGAGCCTCAGCGTGAATGGGACGGGAAGACTTGGCGTTGATGGGACCACGCTCATCAATGGGCTCACCAATAACGTTGATGATACGACCAAGGACCTCCTTACCGACGGGAATGGTAATGGGGGCACCGGTATCAATGACCTTTTGGCCACGGACGAGACCTTTTTTTTTTAAGAAAAAAGAAGTAATAAAAAAGTGTGTCAATTTTATATGATTATTATTATTGGTGATACTTTAAAAACATGGCGCGAAATGCACCAATAAAAAAAACAAAATCATTTCCCAATACGCACAAAGCTACATTATTGTGTGTTCATTTTCTAACGTATCGGTTTCCCTTTCCTTCAATTTCTCTTTATATATATATATATATGTGTGTGTGTGTGTGATATTACCTTCAGTACCGTCCATAGCAATGGTACGGACAGTGTTCTCACCCAAGTGCTGGGAGACTTCGAGAACGAGACGACCACCGGTGTGGTCCTGAACCTCAAGAGCGTTCAAAATAGCGGGGAGGTTATCCTGCTCAAACTGAACATCGACAACAGCACCAATAACGGAACTGAATTTTGTGTAAGATAGGTGTATAATTGAACTGAACTGAATATATTGTTACGTACCGAATCTGACCGGGAGCAGCAGCTTCGGAAGCATAGCCACGGACTACAAAAAGAAATTATTCAAAATAAATAAGTACAACCAAAATATATTGTGTTTTTAATAATTAAATAAATAAATAAATAAAAACATAAAAGCATAAAGTTATAACAATGAAGGCTGTCAATGTTGAAAACATATTTAATAAAATTAACACTAACATTAATATTAACATTAACATTACTGCTATTACTATTAAAGAAGAAGAAATAGGTACTCGTATAATTGTACTTATTTATTGTTTATTATTGGCATTATAATATTACCCTTCAAAGAGGCCTGGGCACCAAGAGGCTGAACAGCAGCACGGGCAACGTTGACAGACTGAGCGCGGAATGCGCTAGAGGCGACATGGCCAAGTGCACGAGAAATGTACATTGTGTCTATACCACGAAAGTATAGGGAAAGGGGTGGGGGGAGTTTATTTTGGAGAGTAAAGATTTTTTTTTTAGAAAATAAAATAAATTCTCTCATGGCTGGGAACGGACATTAAATCTCCATGGTAACAAAAAGGTAGGGGTAGCTGGTTGCAAGGGAACTAAGTAAAAAAAAACCAAAAAAAAGTTACAATTGCTACGACGCGTCAAGTTGATGTACCTTGATTTATTCAAGTCAATCAAGACAATTACACATATACAGACACACACCTAATGATTTTCTGATGTAGCTGCTTATATATATATATATATACATACTATAAATTGTACAATTATGTTTGTGTGAATCTGAATAAAAGCAAATTACATACAATGGACAATAAATCATTTTGAATATCCACACAATAGGATACAATAAATCACTTGGTGCACACACTCGTACTCACTTAATAGCCGCGTATAAATAAATTCATATACATTACTTTAATTCTCCGTCAGCATAATTAATTTATGTGAGGTTGAAAGTGTGGCTGGCCCAATAATAGCCGACGTCATCGAAATAAGAATAACACAGCAAGCCTTGGACCCCTCCCCTTTAATTTTTATTTTTATTTTTTATGGTTCAATATTAATTGTATAGTGTATTTTATTATTATTTAAATTGGCGATACGTACATCATATAAAAACTACCTATAGCTATAAAGTAGTTTCAGCTACAAAAATATAAGCTTAATAAAGAAGTTGTTTTTCAAAAGAGGTTATAAAAGCTATAACAAAGCTTAATAATTATCATATAAGAAATGAGGATAAAGAATTCTAAGAATAAAATATATATATAAAAAAAATCAACTTCCACCCCCCCCCCCCCCCCCCCCTAGCGCTATTGAAAAAAAAAAAAAATTCAGGCCAAAAAAAAAATTATCCAGTCGTCTAGCTACAAGGTTGCCCAGTTTTTTTTTAGTTCCTCTCACCTAAACCGTCCTTTTTCATAATGAACGTTTTTGCCCGGTCTGCTCGTGTTGCCGTTGCCGCTGCCAAGCCTGCTCGTCTTGGTAATTGACATCAAATTGTACAAGACACATTAGATTGCAGACGTTAAACTTTTCTATTGTGTATTGTTGTTTTTTTTTAAGCTCGCTTCTACGCTTCCGAGGCCTCTGTCACTGACAAGCTTCGTTTGACCTTTGTCTTGCCCCACAAGGTAATTAACGAAAAAAAAAGAAAAGAAAAAAGAACATCGACCTTCGTCCTCATCCCACTCAAAAAACTCATTCACTTTTCTAATACTACTCTGCATATTATTTACTACAGGCCATCTACAAGGCCACCGATGTCCAGCAGGTCAACTTGGCTGCCACTTCCGGTGACATGGGTATCCTTGCCAACCACGTCCCCACCATTGAGCAGCTCAACCCCGGTGTTGTCGAGGTTGTCGAGTCTGCCGAAGTGACCAAGAAGTTCTTTGGTAAGGGGCTTGATGAATTTGTAGAACTATCGAATACAAATATAAGACGCGTAGAGAGTTAGATTCGTACGAGTGTCTGGATATATCAATTGAACCTTTATTTTCTATAGTCTCCGGTGGTTTCGCTACCATCAACCCTGACTCCTCCCTCAACATCAACGCCGTCGAGGCCGCTCCCCTTGAGGATTTCTCTCTCGAGGTAAGAAACATATTTCGAAGAGAAAAAAAAACAGAATCCTGATAATGTATAATGTATAATAATCGACTTCTTTTTCTTTTTTTTAAAAAAACAAACAAACAAACACTATTATAATTATCATTATCATTATTGCTTGTAATCAGAATGTCCAGGCTGGTCTTGCTGAGGCCCAGCGTGCCCTTGCTGGTAACGGTTCCGAGGTCGAGAAGGCCGAGGCTAAGATTGAGGTCGAGTTCTACGAGGCCCTCCAGTCTGCCTTGACCAAATAAAGCAGAGTAATAAAAAAAAAGAAAGAAAAAATTCCCACCTCGCACACAAGACATTGAGTATTTAATGTATTGAATATATAAAGTATAAAAAATAAAATAAAAGCAAGGAAGACTTTTTGTGTTAACTGTCAACTAAAAGAGAGTAAATTGTGTTTGGTACAAAGGACGTGTATAATATCCCTTCTTTTTTTTTCTTTTCGTCTTATGTTTTTATTGTGTTCACAAAGCAACCTTTTGTGCCAAAGTAATTTTGTCACCTATAAACAAGCAGTAAAGATTATTGTTTTTTATTTGAAAGTTAGTTAATCAGTCAATTGGTTGTGTCGGGATTTTTTTTTATGTATCAAACACTTACCCAAACTCAATGCAATGCCTTGGGTCTTGCTACGAATACGGATGTGTCCAGTAATAGGACCTTCGCCTGCTTTCTCAATGCTCAGATTTGCCAATGCATCCTCGCCTAAAAAAAAGAGGGCGCCAAAAGGTTTGATTAAGACAGAGATATACATTATGATGTGGTATCTGATCAATTGACTTACCGAACACGCTCTTGGCATACATATTGGCTGACAGGAAGCCACAGTCACCCTCGAGTTGCTTTTCGGGTGTCAGGCAACTCATGTTGGTAGAGGCCATGATATGGTCAAGGTAGGTTCTCAAGTCACTATCACAATTGCAAAGAACTTAGTTTTCATGCATATTTTTTTTAAAAAAAAATTGTGATACTCACGAAATATTTGTGTTGACATTGACCTTGTTTTCCCATTCAAATTCTGTCCACATACTACGGAACTGTTAAAAAGAAGAAGAAGAAATATTAGCTTTTTGGTTCCTTCCTTTCTCTCTCTTTTTTTTTTTAAAAAAAAAAATACACCCCCCACCTCTTAAGAATTTTTTTTCTTACCTGAGTCTCGGTGCAGGTGGCGGGTTTAATGTAGTCCATGATATCAATATGGATATCATTGAGCACAACACAGTTACCCTCTGATGTACCATGGGAATCATAGACAATGTTGCCAAAGATAACACCAGTCTCAGTCGAAGAGACCTTGATAGGTGCCTTGATTGAAAGGAAGGAGTGGGGTGCCAAATTGTGGGTAACAGGGCGGTCTACAAGCTTAAGATCACCAAGGGTGGCAAATTCTACAGTTAAGTTCTGGAGAGTTTCCGAAGTTTGATTGACAATCAAGACATCTGTTTTTAGATACAACAATACAACATATATAAAAATTGTTAATAGTCTTCTTTTTCTTCTTCTCCTTCAATATACTATTTATATTACCCATAAGAATGTCATATTGGTGAACATTAACTACTGCTTCGGCGTACACAGGATCGGAGAAACCAGTGAGCTGCACAATACGGTTCAACTTGGACATAAGATCGTCCTTGGAATCAAGAGACCCAGTAGCGCGAGACAGGTCTTGCTCATACTCGTCAACGGTATCATCACCAGACTTCTTTGAGAATTGTCTAAAGACAATAGCATCATCAACCTGAACTTTGACACTAGTTTTGTCTTTTGCCTTTGAATCTAATAAACGTTTCTATATATACATATAATAGGTTAATACACCCATACACCCATACACCCATACACACACACACACACACATATATATATATTACCTCTTCTGCCTGGATCTGCTTGGCATAAACAGCATGCGTTTCCTCAAGGTAAACATGGTCTACAACCTTGTCTTGGGAATAACTTCCGACGACGCGCAAGTCCTGCATGATACGATCGTACGAATCCTCATCAATCTGGAAAGCAACAAATTGCGACTGACCAATACGAATAATACTAGTCATAATCAACATGGCCTTTGATATTTATATTAATATAACAATGAATAAATAAATAAACATAAGTCCCCCCAAAAAAAAACATGCATGTATTGTGTGTGCGTTTGTGTCTATGGACTTACTTCTGCTTTGCGGGCATTGGCAAGAGAGGAGTCAGAGACAACCTTTCCGTAGCGAAGTGCCAGTTTGGTCAATGTAGTGGCCAATACGGTACCCAAGAAGTAATCACCATTGAGAATAAGAGCTAATAAATAGATGTACTGTTAGATTTACTTGCTTTCATATACATTTTCACCTCATTGTTGTTGCTGTTGTTGGTATATTTAATGAGCTTATTTACCTCTCAGAGGAGGCTTGGAAGCCTGCTTAACTGCTTCTAATCTAGCAGCATTGCTGGAGGTAGAAGTATAGGCACTCTCGGTGGCATAGGTTCCGTCCGCAAGAACGCGTCTAGGAGCAGCAGTTCCGGAAGGAACGGCAGATTTGGCTTCATCTGTGGTGGACTCCTCATCATCTGCCTCGGCAGCATCCAGCAATTTTTGCTCAGAGGCCAACAAGGGAATCTCACCAAGAGCACAACGGATCTGCTTCCATGCCTCATCAATCTCCTTTGCAGAGTTGGAGTATTCACCGATAATCCAAAGAGCACCACGGAACACCTTTCCAGACTTCATGTCCGTAAATGTCTCGAGAAGTCTTTCGAGAATAGATGCACGCAACTCGGGGAACTTCTCAACTACTTCACGAACAAATGAAACGACATCAACAGCAGAAGGATTGTTTGAGTCGCCGAGGAACTCCATCAGTACGTGGACTACGTTGGCAGCCACTTCAGAGAAGCGGATGGCACATGTGTGAATAGATTGGATCAATAGTTGACGGTATTCGGTGTTCTGCATATGTATGAATTCAGTAAACGAATCCAGGTATTTATAAGCAAATCGTCCTGTACCTTTTCATACTCTTGATCGTGGGTCTTTGTGAGCTCCTTTTTTAAGAAGAGTATGACTTCCTGTACATTTCTAGAAGAGACCATATCCATGGCAATACGCAATGCCTTGCGTCTGACATCAATGTCAGGGCTTGACAGAACACGCAGGACATCCATAACCAAATCATCCAAAATACGCTCATTCTTTGAGCGAATATCTTCTAATCTATCCAACACAATCAGCTTGACGTTGTTATCAGACTCCTTGACAACAAGGTCAATGTAACAAGAAGCAGCAGCTACGTAGTAAATTTTCCAAAATATATATATATTAATTTTCTTGGCTCTCCATATATATATATATATATGTGTGTGTGTGTGTCAGTGTGCAATATCTTACCTTTAATGGCAGCAGGGTTAGATGTCAAAAATATAAGAATATTTGCGGCTTCGTATTTAACAGAGTGGGATGTGGCTGACAAAAGTTCTGATACGCATCTAATATAAGCACCCTTTTATTTTAAAATAATAATAATAGTAATATCATTAGAACCAATCATTTACTATCAATAATCACTCTCACCTTGTTCGCTGCATTAGTTTTGCTATCTTTACGGATCAACTCGATAACAGCCAGTTGGAGTAGCTCATCATAGGTAGAAACCAAGCTGAAAACTTGGGTCAAGTAATCTACGGCCAAAGGCTGATCGATATTGCACAGAACAACAAAGGCGTTTCTTCTACAGGTCATATCTGCTTCCTGTCAAAGATGTTATTACCCTCGCTTCTTTCTTTTGCTGTTATATATATATACAATCGCTATAATTATCATTTGTGTATCTTACCGAGATCAAGAAGTTCTGAATGACCTCTGGTGCATCTGGGAAGAGCATCTCAAAGTGTTTATAGATAGAACCGATAACAAACACGGCATTTTTGCGCACATATGAGTGGCGATGTTCCTAAAATATTACAAGCAGTGCTATAAAAGTAAGAAGACATAAAACACATACACACATTGATAGAATTTTCATCTCTTTCTCTCTCTATTATTATTATTATTTTAAAAAAATATCCATACATATACACATATATGCATATATCATTCTTTCCCTTTTTCTTTCTATTTCTATTGATTTCCCCTTTATACAATATATAAATCAATCAATAGTTTACCAGACATGCTCTAACAGAAGGCACCAAGGGCTCCAACACGTCAGCTTCTTTAATCTTGCACAAGAATCGAAGAGTTGCGCCTCTAATGTACTCGTTGGGATGTTGCAAATCATTGCGAAGAGCATTGCTATAGATAGTACCAGAAGATTCAGTTTGGACAAGGCTCATTTGATTGCTTTTTTTTGTTTTGTCATTTTATTCTGCCGTCCATCACATACCACACCAAGATGAACTCTTCCTTCAGCTTGCCATCTGGCTTTCTCTTGGGACAGATTTCCCAGTAGAAATGCAAGAGCTTTTTGAGTTGCTTGTTTTTGGATGGCAATACAAAACGAATGACGTGTAAGAGGAGTTTCTCCATGGGATCACCATTGACCATGATGACCAACAACTTCTTCATTGTCTCAATACGAGCTTCATCGGAACCCTTTTCAAAGGCATGTTGGAAGTCTTGAAGAGTAGGTTGATCAGTCGCGTCATCAGGATGAACGAGTGTATAGCACAGGTCGGTAGCCATGATTTTTTTAGTATTATTACTGTTGTTGTTCTTATTGTGGTGTAGGTGCGTGTTTGGAATAAGGCCAAAATAAAATAAAGAGAAATTAAAGAGATAGAGAGAGAGTTTGTGTATATGTATAAAAGAGAAGGTGAAGAATAGATGCGTGTCAAATTTAGAGAGGATATAGACAAACGAGACAAAAGAGGATTATATTGAAGATGAAGCTGACAGGAAGATTAGATTCCAATCGAGCGTCTCGAGTGTGTTAAAGTCTTCTTGCAACAAGAAAAGTAAGGACGACCCCCTCTTCTCTCGAACCGGCGATTGAAAAAATCGCTTAGGTGCTTGTCATTGATTGGCAGCATTGCTTGATTGCTGACGTCAAAAACCCAATGAGCGGTACAGCTTATTAGTTTCACTTTAGAATTATATCTGATTCTTTGATGATTGCTTTTATTTCTTTAAAGAAATAAATAAACAAAAAGACTGTGTTGGCCATCTTGGAAAAGACATATGGTAGAAACATGTATTATTTTTGTGACTCAAACTGGTATCAAATCTATCTAATAAACGATATTTTTGCAAGTTATACTATTTGTATAAAACGAGTATAAATATCAAGCTTCAAGTCTATCAAGTTAATTATATGAGGAAGCTGTAAAGAAAGAGAGAGAGAAAAAAAGGAAAGAACAAGTGTGTAAAATATAAAGAAGTTTAAAGAGTTGCCAAATAATAGATAAAGATGAATAATGGTAATCGGCTTTGCGTATATATATTCTTCTTACATTGCTGTAGTATATGATGACATATTCATTACAGTTTTAATATTTCAAATATATAAGATTACATATAAGATTCTTGTTCAGCTTAATAAATCAACGTTTTTATATTAAGCCTCCTCCTACTCTTCACAGTAATAATGATAATATCATATCATATCATTTGCTACGCTTGTAAGTAAATCTTGCTTTTTTTGGTCTGATGTGAAGCACTTTTTTTTTTATTTTATTTTATTTCATTTTTGTAATCTTCTTTTGGCGAATAAATTCCGTGAATTGGAAAGGAAGAATATTGGATATCCGAATCCAAATATGGTAATTATTAGGAAAATTCAATGTGGGTCTTTTTTTTCTTTTCTTTTAACGCGTCTTGCCAACTCAAAAGGCACAAAATACTCTTTTGTACCTTTACATAAATTTCTCCTTGTCCACCCCCTTTTATTGTCACTATTGTTCTCTATGTAATGATAACCATTTCTATTCTATTCTATTATATGTTAAGCTCTTTTTAACAAAATAATCATAAATTAGTGCTTGTTTTTTTTTTATTCTTTTTTTCTTACATATCAATTAGTAATAAACATTTTTTTTCTTTGAGTTTGATTACCATGATATTTGTAATTGTTAGGTAAAGTAGTAGTAATGACTCGGTACAATTGAATGCCGCAAAATAATATATTTTTTTTAAAAAAAAAAAGTTAAATCAGAGTGAAATTCATTGGCCTGTACTGTACACATTATACACAGGCTCACTAAGCATCTGTTTCTATTCAGTCATTGGGCGGAGTCTAGGGCCGATCAAAGATGATAACTGACCGGAATTTTATTTTATACTATACTATTTTCTTTGGATGTAAAAATAAAAATAAAAATATATATTTTATATATAAAGGAAAAAGTTTGTGTGAAATTTCAAATGTGTGTAAAGTGCGTAGATTTCCTTCCATTCGGGGAAAAACAATAATAGCAAATGGTCCAGATATTTTGACAAAATGGCTCTTGTGGCCCATAACTTGGTAAGAAGAACGAGAGGGGAGTCACACCCGGATTTTTTTCCTTTTGGGAATAAAAAGGGAAAAACCCTGCGAAACTTGGTCCCAGCTCATCCTTTTGATTTTAAATTTTCTTTCCAAAAGCCAGCTTCTTCCCAACTTAATTTCAAGCAATGGTCCTCGCAAACAAGCTCAACGTCTGGCAGAAGCTCCAGCAGCATTACGATTCCGAGGGAAAGAACCTAGTTATCAAGGATCTCTTTGTCCAAGACCCTGCCCGCTTTGACGAGTTCTCGCGTAAATTTGTCGGATCTGACAAGACTTCCACTGAAATTCTCGTTGATTTCTCCAAGAACATCGTCAACAAGGACACCCTCGAGCTGTTGCTTGAGTTGGCCAAGGAAGCCAAGGTTGAGGAGATGCGCAACAAGATGTTCGCTGGTGAGCACATCAACTTCACCGAAGACCGTGCCGTACTCCACGTTGCCCTCCGTAACATGTCTGATAAGCCCATCCTTGACGAAGGACAGGATGTCATGCCCGAAGTTCGCGATGTTCTTGAGCACATCAAGGAGTTCTCTGAGGCCATTCGTTCGGGTGAATGGAAGGGTTATACCGGCAAGGCTATTACTGACATTGTCAACATTGGTATTGGTGGTTCTGATCTTGGCCCTGTCATGGTCACCGAGGCCCTGAAGCCCTACGCCAAGAAGGGACTCAAGGCCCACTTTGTGTCCAACATTGACGGCACTCACCTGGCTGAAGTCCTCAAGAGCATTAATCCCGAAACATCTCTGTTCATCATTGCCTCCAAGACTTTCACTACTCAGGAGACCATTACCAACGCCACTTCTGCCAAGGAATGGTTCCTTCAGACTGCCGGTGATGTAAGTATTCAATTGATTTATTTCTGCATTGTTGGGAGCATACACCCAAATATATATTATATAAAATCATAAAAAGAAAGGGGATATAGAGGACGCGTTCATGTGAGTTTGTGAATTCGGGGATTTAAATATAGTGCTGAAACAAAAGGGAACTAAGCTTTGTGTGCGCGTATTATTTGAATTGGCTTGGGTTGGGTTGGGGCTGCAAAACACAAAGTACAGAATTAACAGACATTCCAAACTAATATATATATATATGCATGTATGTATTGAATAATTTCTTTGATTTTCTGTATAGATTGCCCACGTCGCAAAGCACTTTGTTGCCTTGTCTACAAACACCAAGGACGTCACTGCCTTTGGTATTGATGCCAAGAACATGTTCAAGTTCTGGGACTGGGTCGGTGGTCGTTACTCTCTCTGGTCTGCCATCGGTCTCTCTATTGCAATCGACATTGGCTTTGATAACTTTGAGCAATTGTTGTTGGGTGCCTATGAGATGGACCAGCACTTCCTCAACACCCCTCTCGAGGAAAACATTCCTGTCCTGATGGCTGTCTTGGGTATCTGGTACAACAACTTCTTTGGTTCCCAAACTCAGGCCATTCTTCCCTATGATCAATACATGCACCGTTTTGCCGCTTATTTCCAGCAGGTAATTATCAATCTTATAAACATACTTGTTGCATTTCTAAACATTCTCCATTCTGTATTTATATCCACAACAGGGTGATATGGAATCCAACGGCAAGTACGTTTCTCGCGAGGGCGATATTGTCGAGACCTCCACAGGTCCCATCATCTGGGGTGAGCCTGGTACCAACGGACAGCACGCTTTTTACCAGCTCATTCACCAGGGTACAAAGCTGATTCCTTGTGATTTCCTTGCTCCTGTCGAGACATTCAACCCCATCTCTGGTGGAAAGCACCACGAGATTCTTCTCTCCAACTTCTTTGCCCAGACCGAGGCTCTGATGGTCGGCAAGTCCGAGCAGCAAGTCCGTGCCGAGATGGGTGCCAAGGTTGTCGAGAACATTGTCCCCCACAAGGTCTTCAAGGGCAACCGTCCCACCAACTCCATCATGTTCCAGAAGCTTACTCCCTCTACTCTCGGCTCTCTCTTGGCCATGTACGAGCACAAGATCTTTGTCCAGGGTGTTATCTGGGATATCAACTCCTTTGACCAGTGGGGTGTTGAGCTCGGTAAGCAGCTTGCCAAGGCTATCTTGCCTGAACTCCAGACCGAAGGCCCTGTTACTTCCCATGATCCCTCCACCAACGGTCTCATCAACTACTACAAGACCCACAGAAAGTAAATCCATATTAAATATATATATATATATGTTTTATGGTTTTATTCTCTTTTTTTTTCTACCTTTTACTGTTACCTTTTTCTTTATCTCTATTCCTTTTCGTATATTGTGATTTTTCCCCCTCTGCCTCTACTTTCACCTCTATCTTAACATCCCTTCTACTTCCATTTACCTTTTTGCTTGTGAAGCTTCATATTTTTTACTCTTTCAATCAAATAACCAAAACAGCCAAAATTCTGTCTCTTTTCAGTAAAACAACAAAAATAAAATCTGTGTTTATGATATATTGAATTCTTTTATATATTTTTATTTTTATTTTTTTAAAAAAAAGGCTTCCTTCCTCTCCAAATATCGCGGAAACATTTTAGAGGTATATTTAAGCATAATATTAAGCTTAGGAATCAGAATGTGCAGTATCCCACATACACACGACCTTGCTCTTGTCAGCAGAATATAACAAGCTGCCACTTGGATTCCATGATAGTCCACATACAGCAGCACTAAAATATTAGACGATCAAGACACAATCAAATCACAATTAATCATTTTTTTTTGTCTTTGTTTTTGTTTGATATATTTACCCGTGTCCTTCAATTGATTTTTCCAACTTTCCAGACCGAGAATTCCATATGTGCAGTACTCCGTCTTACGATGGGATAAAGAAGTAATAATGAGCATATTTGAGCGTACAAGCCAAAACTCTATTAACTTACCCGCTGATCCAGCTGCGACATAATGTCCATCTGGGCTATATATATATATATATATATATATAAAATATAAATTGAATTATATATATATATTTTTATGTATTTGTTATGTCATAATATTACTGCTTGTTACCTAAAACAAGCCCTCGACCAATTGATTCCGTTACGGAAAGTATCAGCCCTATCAAGTCAGTGTATTAGTTACATGTATAAAATAAAGATAAATAAAAATTAAAGAGGTTACTCACTGAAATGATTGTACAACTTCATACATTCTCAAATCAATAATTTTGAGTGTATGATCTCTTGAGTTTGTTAGGACAGTTGAGCCACCTGTTTTTTGTTTTTTGTTTTGTTTTTCATGTTATACATATACACGCAGGTTACAATCAAATGAAATTAATAACTAAATTACCAAGTAAAACACACGCGCATCAAGAAGTATAACTTTCGTCTTCTTACCTGGCGACATGCATACAGATGTAATTTGGCTAGTGTGAAGCCCAGTCATATCTTTAATACCGTTACCAGTACGAGTATCCCACACTCGAATATTATTATCCATGTGTCCGCTTATCAATGTAAGTCTGTAGGTATATATGTTTTTTATAAATGACCATGAGTCAGTAGGGATTACAACCGCCTCTTTTTCCCTTGAACCACAAATCATCGAGCTATATACTTTACCCATCGGCATCACCAAGACAGAGGTCATTACAGCTTGAAAAAGTAAAAATTGTTCTTATGCCTATATTAAGCAAACCAGTAATATCGATACGTTAGATGAAATGTATTTGGTTTCAGAAAGATTTGCTCTACACACAGTTTCCTTTTTGAAGGTCCCAAACTTTGAGGGTCCTGTCGTGACTTCCAGACACCTAATGATTTCATGTCCATCAGAAACCATCAAAGTATAGATTTATTATACTTACCACTCTATTAGAATCTGCATTGAATTTGGCAGAATACACTTTGCCAATATGCCCAGTCAGGGTGTGCTGTAGAAAAAAAAAATAACATAAAATAAACAGCCAAGTTCCAAAGTTTCACAAGATGCACAACTTACTTTTATCCTTCCTGTACTCAGTTGCCACAAACGGGTTGCGTTATCAGTTGAAGCACCCAGTACCAGCTCATCGGTTGAATTAAAATCTACTGAAGTAATTGTCTGTAAAGCACCACCAAGTGTCTGGTTCACACGGCCTATTTACACATACAATAAATTAAGCTTATATGAAATTTATCATTTACTTTCTAATTCCTTTTCTTTCTTTCTTTCTTGCCTGTCTTGGCATCGTAGATCTTGATCTTCTTATCTGCTGCACCAGTTGCAAACATTGATCCTGTTGAAGATGCCTGAACACAATAGATTTCCCCTTCGTGCATTGTCTTGTACCCAATAAAATCCAATAAGTTGATTGTATAGATGGACAATAATACATTCTCCTTACAAACTTTTTTGTTACACGACTTGGCAATAAAATATTGCTTAGTATTCGACTGCTTCTTTTAAGATCGTCTTCTGCAGGTGTTCTATTTTTACTGGAAGTAGTAGATGGAGATGGCTCCATAACCCATTTTCCATTAACTTGACGTAGTGTCTGACCATTATTACGTGCCAATATACGAAGTCTAGTAGATTATTATTATTATTATTATTATTTAAAGAAAAAGCGTATTGTTAGAAACAATAGTAGTAAATACACACAGACACATTAGGAAACATAGAAATCCGATCCGTTAGTTAATTCCTTACTCTTCGTAAAACTGGGTAGCTTCATTCATCTTTTCGGCTTCTTCGTTCTTCAAATTCATCCATCTTTGCAACAGCTGATCATTCTCCTTCCTGAGATTTTTACTGCGGTCTTCAGTAGTGACAATTTCCAGATGGAGAGTTGCCAGCTCATCTTGTAATATCTAGAAAGAAATAGAGAGAAGAAGACATATATATATATATATTCATAAATTTTTCTGTTATATATATACAAAGATGTGTGAGGGTGTAGCTGTAGCTATGGTTGTATACTCTACTTGGATCACAATATTCTTCTCGCGCAACTGTTGGGCTTGTAAATCACACTCTTTTGACAATGCATTGATTTTTTCAGAGAAACTCTTTATTCTAAAGATACTCGTAAGTAATTGTTTACAAACTTTAGTCTCAACACTCAACTCTTCTGCCTGCTGCTTTTCTGTTTCTTCTTTGGCTCGCAACTGTTCATTCATATGAACTAGTCTCTGGGCATTCTCACTCTGTGACTTGTACATTTCGGCCCTCTCTTCATGCAACTCTCTTATCCGACGATCCAAATCATTAATCTGCTGTTGGTTTGCAGGCGCACTAATGATGAAAGCCGAGCCATAAACAGCACACGCATAAATATTTATATATATATATATATATATAATTCAAGCTTTAATATATAAAGAAATAAAGAGAGTTTCCATCCACTAATACATATAATGGCAAAAAAAAAGAGGAAATACGGGCATATAATTGAACTTTACTTTTGAGTGTGAGTGCTATTATTATTGGACTCATATAAGATTAGTTGATCGTTTCTCTTTTGGAGCTCAATCGCATGATGCAACAACCGCTGGTCTGAAAGATGAAAGAATGATCAGCTCAAGGAAGAGATGAATGGCTGTCCCGAAGGTTAAGAGATCTTACTAGCGTTAATCATTTCCTTCCATTGTCTTTCTCGCTTATCACGCTTCCTAAGTTGATCTAGCAATGTGTCTCTAAAGGTCATGATGTGTAATTGTGTAGTGTATTTGTATGTGTATGTATGTGTATGTGTGTGTGGAGAGAGAGAGTTTTTGTGTGTGTTTCTGGGACAACACAAAATAGGAACAGGTGCTTTGGTTCTACACTGCGGAGATTCAACAGTGTAATGCGTTTACATTGCTTTATCGTTTTTTTTTTGAAATAATATATATATATATACACTGAAGCATAAAATAATTCACGGCAATACTAGATTTGAAAGACTATATATATTTAATCCAAAAGTCTTGTATTTTTCTTCTGTAATAATTGTTAATGGTACTAGTATTGAATACAATTTTATGTACTTGGTTTCAAGGCCTGCATTTATTGTGAGAGAGCTTTTAGGTAAGATTGAATGTGTGCTGGACTAGTTCCACAGCAACCGCCCACAACCATTTTAGGACCATATTGGTTTGTGAATTCTGCCATTTGTTTTCCAAATGCTTCTGGAGTTACCTTGTCGCTGTGCCAGCAACGACCTATGGGATCCCATTCAGCGCCTGCATCAGGATAGAGCAAGATAGCCTTATCAGTCTTGGAAGTATGCTGATTGGCAATGGACAAAAGAGAAGAGATGAAGCGAGGCTTGGTGCAGTTGATTCCGAGTGCAAACACATTGGGTAGTCCATCGAGTTGATCGAGACAAGTGGTCAGTAAAGTGCCATCAGAGATCTGGTCGTCTGACCTGCAGGCAAAACTAACACCAACAGGAGGGAGATCAGTTCGGCTTTTGACAATTGTTCGAATAGCTTCGACTTCGATAGTTGATGGAATAGTCTCGAATAGGATCATATCAATCCCAGGCTCTAAAATACATCAAGACAATTTATAGTATTTTTTTATCCTCTTGGTTTTAGTTCAATGCAACTGTAAATATATGACACAAAGAAAGCGAAATACCTTTCATGAATACATCCAGACGACGGTTGTGGAATTCAACAAGTCCTTCTTTGGTTATAGGACCATACTGCCCTGTGTATTCTGACCCATTGGCAAGTACAGCACCGTAGCACCCGATCGACAAAGCAACATATCGTGGTTGGGTGTCGGGATAAGTAGTTATAAATTGATCGCGGGCTTCACGGGCCAGTCGGATACTTTTGCGCATAAGTTCGATGGCGTGCTCCTTTGAATAACCTTCGTTTAAGAATCCCTGGATTGATGCTTGGTAGCTACACGTAGTACCCACATGGGCTCCTGCTTCATAATACAAGAGATGAACAGCCTTTTTATTTCGTTTCATTTTATACACACAATAGAAATTGAGTACACTATATGATTGTTTGAATATATTGTGTGATTACTTTGATTGCATCGGGATCATCTTCAATGCATTTGGCAGACCACAATGTACCTAGTCATCAAACAGCTTTTTTTGTTATTTATTTATTTAAATTATTCTAGTAAAAGGAAATGTTTGGCTTATTATTGATTAAAGTAAACTATAATTACCTGTCAAGTCTTTTTGAAAGCTTTCTTCTAGCTGAGTGGCGAAACCACCATCAAGAATCAAAGGGTATGTAAAATTCATGTCAAGCTAAACGTATTAAAGAAACTGGCTATTGTCAAAGTATGATAAATATTTACATTAACCTATTTTAATCTTAGATTTAAGTTTTCTTTTTCTTTCTTTTTTTTCTATAGGGTTGAATACAGTCCAATTTGAGTTCACATTGTCTGTTATATATAAAACGGCTAAATTTTTTTGTTTTTATCCCTTGGAAACAAAAAACAATTAAAAGACAAGGGTTTCCCATTTAGACTTTCTAGTCTTATCGCACTTATACAACCAAATACAGTCTTCTTTAATTAAATGCTCACATTCTTATTTACAAGAAAACAATATAGGTAATAAATGAATCTCAAAGTCACAGAAAATAGTCACGGAAATAAAATTTAAATTTTTTTTTATTAATTTTTTTTGGGATACTAATTTAAATCAATGGAAGACATATGTAAAAGGCTCTGATTTCTTACCTAAAAAATTAACAAAAAGTCAATTGATTGATCACAAAAACAAACAAATAAAAAAGTTCAAATTCCAAAAAATGAATGTTTCGTTTGAAGGTTCTTTATCAGTAATATCACTTGTCGGTCATATTTGAGCTCCGGGTTAGCATGAAATATTAAGATCATCATAAAGAACCTCTTCAACAAAACACACAAGTTTGTAATTTTTTTAATAACAAAGTGGAAAATGATTCTCACCTTTTTCTTATATATTTTTTATAAATATTTTTTATTCTTCAAAAAAATGTTTTTCATAAATATACATATATACAAATTATATACATGATATATACAGGTATCCCACTCAAGATTTAGGCCAAAAGGGATAGTGTTACGAATCTCTTTATTTTCGAAATCTAATATATAGATAAAAGCATGTAAGTATATGATTTTAACGTATATTATTCAATAAATGCAAAATAGTTATATATATATATAATATTTTCAGAGTAAAGGGTAGCTGTATGTATTCTCGACATGATTGTTACGCCTGGGGCGACAAGCATTCATCATATAAAATATATATATATATTTATATATAGGTATAGGTATCTATTTGACTAGTAATAATAAGAAGAATAAGTAGAATAAGATAATTACCTTGAGTGGAAGAACCGATAAAGAAAATAAAAATTTGAGCCAGATTAGCAAGCCTTTTTATATTAAAACCTCCAAAAAAAATTATTTAATTTCAAGTGACTGTCATTTACAATGTAAAAGTTTCTTTTTTATTCTTTTAAAAGAAAGAAAGAAAAAGAAAGGTCATGGACCCGTGTCAAAGACGAGATAATTTTTTTTATTGTTACTATTATTGCTATTCTTGAGGATCTACGAATAACTCCAAGACGTGTCTGAGATTGGTAACAAATCCGGTATCCTGGTCGACTAATTGAATCAAATCAATTGTGTGTAGCTTTTCTTTTACAGCTATGAAGCGAACATCGACTGTCTGAGATGTAGAAGGCC
Source organism: Phycomyces blakesleeanus NRRL 1555(-) (assembly GCF_001638985.1). Taxonomy (NCBI): domain Eukaryota; kingdom Fungi; phylum Mucoromycota; class Mucoromycetes; order Mucorales; family Phycomycetaceae; genus Phycomyces; species Phycomyces blakesleeanus. The sequence goes on along the minus strand of NW_017265135.1, from coordinate 1,117,315 downwards.
CAAGAGGACTACACAAACACAATAAACACAATTTTTTTTGTTATTCATAAAAAAAAACTTTTTATTTCTTTATCTTGTTACCTTAATCGAACATTGTTTTCCAAACAAATAACATCTGCTTCATGAGTTTCATTTTCAAAGTATTGTCGAAGGAATTCTAAGCAAGTTTTCAAATGTGTAAATAAATAAGTTGACGATCATAATATCACAATATCTATCTATCCATTTACCTCCTTCTTCTATAAATGGCTCAATTGGCCTCTGTTCGGCCGGAAGAAGTGGGAGTGCTGTCTTTGTTGCATTACTGAATCCCTCGGGTAAATGTCTCTTACGACTGGGTATCATCACAGAAAAGCGACGCGTGTGTTTGGAGCGGTTCACAATAAAAATGTGAAGAGGGAAAATTTTGCCGACCTGAATAAAGCTAGGAACAGTGAATGATACAACAATTCCATCTGCAATCTCAACTTCTGGTGCTCTTCTGGCTCCACCGTTGCCAAGTGGTCCAGAGCTGTTAGAGCGGTGATCACGTCCGGGTGTAACAAACTGACTGACTGACCCAGAGTTTAGCACAATACGCTTCTTGTTGTCAACAACCGTCTGGTGCAATGGACTGCCAACTGATCGAGCTCCAGGAGACACAGAAACACTACTAGGTAATGAGCTCTGGGTACGTACAGGATGATTTGACGCAAGAAGCGACGAGAAACGTGGATCGGGCGGATTGGGATCCTCCCGCTTCTGACGCATCCCAGTCACATCCAGCATTGTATTCCATTTGGATTGCATTGATGCTGCCACAACTCCATCAATAACAGGTGCTCCATACACCTGGATGGATACCCGCTGAGGCTGTAGTCGCTCGTCTTGGTAGTGAGAGGGAGGAGGTATGACAGGCATGGTGTTGATACGACGCGAAGGAAACATGCGAGTCGGTTGGACAGGAGGCTTAACCGATCCATCTTCCAGAAGAGTGACATTGTACAAAAACACCATCTGATCTAGTGTATTGAGCGTTACAGGGAAAGTAATCTATAGAACACGCAGTATGTAAGCATTCTACCACACAAAGACAATGTTTTATTGTATATCCCAAGCCAACCATCCAAGCATAGCCAATTTTCTTGTTTGTTTTTCTTTGTACCTCTTCGGCGAATGCCATTGACACTACAGAGTGAGAGACCTGAACTTCAATCTTATCCACCATAAATACAGATCCAGTATCCGATGGATTCTCCAGTTCAACGGACATCATTACAGTCTTGTCTGTCACGGATGCATTCGTAGTCTTCATCTTAACCATCAGTCCAGAACGTACTGGTATTGTTTCCCGTACGTGCCGTCTCAAAGTCAACAGATGTGCATTTGAATGACTTGTTGGTAAGAAGCTTCCGTTTGTTTGACGGCTTTGTGATGTTTCCATCACAAATCTTTGCAAAGGCTTTTCTCCACTTGAAGAGAATGTAGGACCTACGACACAACCCATATAAATATATAAATACACACAACACATACACACACACACATTCACAATAAGAAACTCTACATGTATATTGGCTAAAAAAATTATCTACATAGTAGTTTTTATTTACCATCTGATAGTCCACTGAGGAGATCAACTGTCTCAAACATATCAATGTCATACTCAGAGACATCTTCAGCTCCATCACTTGCCGATTGTCTTGTAATAGCCATTGGGCGATATGTGACGTTAAAGTTGATTAGCAGCTGAGGACTTACACCTCTGTTCTTGACATATACTATGTGGAATCATAATCAATCTTTCCTTTTATTTTTCCTGCATGTGCTTGTATATACGCACACACACACATATATATACATATATATATCGATTCTAGGTTTGGATGTGTAGTTACTGTTGTGTCAACTTACCGATCGGAATGCTTAAAGGATATATACAACAATGCCCCTGTTCATATTCAGCCATAGTCATTTCCAAATCCTTACTTTGACTATTGTAAGTGTGGGTAAAGAAGGGTAAAGGCTCATTTGGGAGATGGGGAGAAGCTGCATTCCTGGGGCCTTCATGCTTGTGTGTCACAGTCATTCTCGGAGAAGTTGGTACAGAAGATGGAGTTGACGGTAAGCTAGAGGCATACTTGGATTGGGTATTCCGTTGACTTGCATTGGCTGAATGACTGTCAACAATAGATGCTTCAACGTGGACATCCAACTGACTATAAAAGCTACGAACTGCTTCAGTCACCTCATCTCCTGTGCCTGTAACTTGATGGGGAATTCTGGCGAGTAGGTACACAGTCAAGGGCTCATCTTGAGGGTAGATGTGTGTTTAGAGAGTTGGACATGGTGGTTGGCACAACGTGAATACCATAGAATGCAAATGCGCGTTGTTTGGCTTTTGCGATAGTTTCAAAAGAAGGTGAAGGACCAGGACTGTGTAGGTTTGGTATCAGTACTCGAAAGTCAGCTTCATTGAAGAAAAGCTCGGATGAGAAGTTGGATTCCATCGAGACTTGCCAAGTCTTTAAAATTAAACCGAAGTATAAAGCAAAGAGGGAAAAAGGTAAAATTTAACTCATATATGTGTATATACACATATATACATATACTATAATACAATAAAATCAAATCAACAAAAAAAAACTATAAAATGAAAGCATCACAATATTGCTGTGTATATAACGCAAGAAACCAGCGTGGGTGTATTTGCAGCATTACTTGATATTATCTACTTCTTTATTGCCCATGTTTATGATTAAATAAGTGTTCAGTTTGTTCTGTTTATTGCAGCAATTCTCTCTATACTGCTCCGGGAAAACCATACGTATTTCAACACTGCTTGTAGGAATATTGGGCCACAAGATATCCCGTGACGGAAGGGTGTAATTTGCGAGAAGCCACACAATAAAATAATATAGCTGATCAAATATGAAAATAAAGATAATCAATTGGTGACCGAAAAAAGAAATCCGTGGGAGAATAGCAAGCAATGTATATGGAAACATATAAAGCATGTTCTTCGCTTTGCTTATCTTTTCACATTGTGTGCGCATCATATACCATCCTACCACACAAAATGTATAGCAGACAGCCGTTACATGAACACATTTTGCAGATAAGCATCTAGCGAAAGCCATTTATCATAATACAGACTTTGTATGGAAGAGAAAATGTCAGTAACTGTCATTGTAATGAATGGGTTAGTGATCTTATTTCCCAAAATTAAGAATATAATGGATGAGAAGGGGCTAATAATCATGTTAATAATGTGATATTGTGCTAGAATTCTTGTTGTGGGACTTGTCAATTATCTGCTATAGAGTATAGATGACCATGCGAGACGAGGAAGGTGGAGTATGGACGGTTTGGACCGAATCGTACTGTTGTCTCAAAACGAAGAGAAGAACCCGCTCCTATGTGTATGGATTCTTCTTGGTTGTCGATACATAAAGTTATCCAAGGAATTACGGAAGACAAGCATTATTACTTTCACCATTATATACAAAATTCGATGTTACCCATATACCATGAAAAACGATACCGGAGACTTGGAAGGCAAAACAGATGTCTTGGATGTAACGATCAATGATGTCTTTGGCTGGTGTTGCTAGACGAAGGATGTCCATACAGAGCGAGTGCTTATTTGTTGAGCAACCGAGAGGAAGGGTTTCGGCGCGGGATCAATGCAAGCTGATTATAATTCCGTTTCTACCAAGGGAATACATGTCAACAATTTCTCGGGTAAGAAATTTGACTACACTTGGTGTGGACAGATCGAAAAATTAACCAAAGATGAAACAAAGGTCAATATGAGCTTAACCGACCGGATTTATTGTTATCTGTTCGCACCGTTTTTTCTAAAAAAAAAAACAAATTTGGTCCAAATGCATAAAACAAATCAAGTGCTCATAATACCATCTTTTCTATCGAGCATACTTCTTCTCGATAAGATTGGCAATATTGGAAGACTAGCCAATCAGAATCGCTTTAACTCTTTTATTTTTTACCATCAGTTTGAAAGATCAAAATTTCGATTCTTTTTTTTTTGAAAAAAAAAACTATAACCCAATACTACAGCTTAAAATTCTGGCCTTTGCTTCATCTTTGTTTAGTATCTTCGATCTATCTAGACCGATTGACTTTTCACCCCTTATCCATTTTCTTGTTATCGAGTTGGAGATTTACACAACATAGCCTACCTACCATGTGTCATTCCTTTCTCATTTCTTACAGGAAGGTAATATGATCTCATTTGTGATATGCAAAAAGCCACACATTAAGAGAAGCACATGTGTGATAGATTTGGTAGGTCATTGACCAAAAAACATCTTCATTTTTATTCACTTTAAAGTGGCTAACAGAGTATTGTTCGAGCAGCAAAAATTACCCGATCGACTAATTTGGAAACCGTCTGAGCTTAAATGAAGTATATATTTATACTCTTTAAAATCCACAGAAAAATGTCCCTGGTGGATAGAAGGGTCAAATTATCTCGGATGACCATATATGGTATTTGTACTTTTTCCAGATTGGTTTATCGAGCAACTTTGTCGCTTAAGTAATTTTTGTCGTTCGAGAAATCACTCGGTGAGTACTTCATTACTGTGCTGCCATTTTAAAATGAAAATGCTGTCTATAAATGGAAATGAAAACCGGTCGACCACAAAAAAAATCGGTTGACCCCAACTGGGTGAACGCCTAATAAAATAAGGGCCGTGGAATTCTACTATCGGGATTTCATATCTTCACCAAAAAAACACTTGTTGCTTTATAATAAAAAAGTGTGACGATATAAGTCTCGCTTGTTTATCCTGATCATTACCATCATGCCAAGCATCCAAAATCCTTCAGCATTTCTGGGTGTCATTCTCAGACAGACCACAGAAATACTCGATGCGCCAAGACTAAAGACAATAAAGAATGCCATATTCGTCCTAGTTCTTATTCACTACTGGTCCAAGTTTTATACAAAAGTCTTGGTTCTTGGCCCCATAAGAGCTATAAAGGATTTCAAGGCATATTTTATCAAAGTAAGCTTGTGATTTATTTTCTTTTTATAATGTAATAAGCTACTGACCATATATAAATATCACAGCTCGTATTCAAGCAACTTCGTCGTCTCCCATCCGTCCAAGCAAAAATCGAGGCCGAACTAGGCAAGACCCTCCAGGGCATGGAAGAATCCATGGTCAAGAGAGAAGGCAATACCACCGAAACATTAGTACTCCCAGAACATGGTTTATCCGAAGAATATGTTCTTGCAAACCTAGAACAGTAAGTTTTTCTTCTTCTCTTTTTACCCTTAGTTAGGGTACAACCATTAGGGAGGACGATATACATTGTGCTTCATGCATGAATTCTCCACATAAATAATGATAATAATAATAATATTAATATTGTTTTTTTTTGGTAGATTTAAAAAGATGAAATCAGCGGATTGGGAGAATGGAAAGGTGTCGGGTACCATTTATCATGGTGGCCAACAACTTACAGATCTTTTAGCCCGAGCATACCACATGTTTGCTGTCGCCAACCCTCTTCACCCAGAAGTGTTCCCCGGTGTGAGACGTATGGAAGCTGAGTCGGTTTCTATGGTGTTAAATATGTACAATGCTCCTGAAACTGGCTGTGGAGTCATGACAAGTGGAGGCTCAGAGAGTATCATTATGGCATGCAAGGCATATCGTGATATGTACAAGGATACAAAAGGAATCAATTACCCGGAAATGTAAGTAAAAGGCATAATACGAGCTGATGCATACATACACACCCATATATAAAGAGAGTGGAAGACAAAGTAGATGGTGTAAAAAGAAAATGGGGAAGAAGAAAACCAATAGGCTGACAATTCTTGTTCTTGTGGATTAGGATTGTTCCCGAGACTATTCATGCGGCATTTATGAAGGCTGCTGGCTATTTCAATATCAAACTTGTCCTTATTCCAATTGACCCTGTTACTTGCAAAGTCGACCTTAAACGTGTAGCTAATGCTATTAACCGAAACACAATCATGGTTAGGCACAGAATTACCCACGTTTATGTGTATCCACTTTAACATTTACCCTGTCAATATAGCTTGCTGGTTCGGCCGTAAACTTCCCTCATGGTATTGCTGATGATATAGAAGCTCTCGGAAAACTGGCTTTGAGACACAGCATTGGTCTACATGTCGACTGTTGTCTTGGAAGTTTCATTATGCCTTTCCTCGATAAGGCAGGATTCCCAACAACATCTTTTGATTTCCGTGTACCGGGTGTAACTTCTATCTCGTGTGATACACACAAGGTACTGCTTATGGCTTAAATAGAACGATACTATTCACCTTGTTTCCTTTCAGGGTCCAAACTAATGTTATTTTTATTATTTCCTTTCTGTCTGCATGTGTATCATAGTACGGATTTGCACCAAAGGGCTCCTCTATTATTATGTACCGTAACAAAACCATCAGAAAATATCAATACTTCTTGTGTGCCGATTGGACTGGTGGTATTTACGCATCTCCCGGTGTGGCCGGATCAAGGTGCGTTGATGATATTAATACGCTTATTGTTAAAACACATGTTAAACTTTTGTGGATGGTTTAGACCTGGTGCCTTGATTGCCGGTTGCTGGGCTGCTTTGATGAGAGTTGGTAAAGACGGTTATCTAGAGTCGTGCAGGAAGATTGTCGGTGCTCGTCAGACCATCGAGAAAGGGTAATATATTCACTGTAATCCTGACATGTCCAAATACAAATTTATTTATTTCTTGCTAAATCTAGTGTTCGTTCAATTTCACAACTCCATGTCAAAGGAGAGCCAATTGGACCCGTTATCGCTTTTGGTGCAAATGAGCCAATGAACATTTATGATGTAGGAGACAAGCTTTCTGAGCGTGGATGGCATCTGAATGCTCTCCAAAACCCTGCTGCCCTTCACATCTCGGTTACTTTACCATGGGCTCAAAGTGCTGAGCTGTTTGTATCAGATCTAAAAGAGGTAGTTGCTGCCCTCGCAGCTGACCCCTCAAGTGGAAATGGTAGCACCGCAGCTATTTACGGTACTGCTGCCAGCATACCCGATAAATCTATTATCGATGATGTTGCCGCAGGCTTCATCGATCTTCTTTACAATGCACAGATGAACAAGGTTTAAATAATCATTTGATTTTTCAACTTAAAGACACTCTCATTCTATCATTCATTGCGTATACAATATAAATATCAATAAATATTTATCTCTCTTTCCTTTCTTCTTCTTCTCAAAAACTTCTTTATCATAAAAAGAAAGCAAAAGTAGTAATATTTGTATCAAAATTAAGAATGTATATAGAATACGCACGATCAAGGTGAATGTTTCTCCCCATAATCTTCTTCAAGTCTTGCTTGGATAAGAACGCTCTTGATTAGCTTGCGCCAATTTCCATATACTTCCTTTCGTCTCTTTTCGAGCTCCTTTGTAGCCTCGTTGTAATGATGCTCTTGCCATGCCTTAAAAATACAATAAAAAATAAAGTCAGCGCTTACTAATGCATAACCATAAACAAAAGTATCCCGAAAGGCCTTACCTCCAATAGGAACTCTTCGCTCTCTTCTGGAACAACAATCCCTTTGATGACAGGAATAGAACGTCCTTTAGCGAATTCAAAATCAATCTAAGATAATAAAGAATAAAGAATAATAATATTTAATACTAGTATCAAAAATCGATGTCTGTTGAAAGGAAAATATAATTAATCTTCTCACAACTGCATCGGCATAATCGATGCCAAGTTTTTTGGCTATCTTCCCAATACCCTGTACTAAAAAAAAGTTCGATATCAATTGCTGACGTTAGAGATTAATACTAGAAGCGTGAATCTAAATACTTGCTTGGAATATGAGAAGCTCCCTCTGGTAGCATTTCCGGCGTAAACAGATCAATGTTACCATAGCTATTTCTTGGTACATGACCCTAAATATTTAAAAGCATAGAAATTACACACACATATCTTAAGACAGCACATGTACTTTTCACTTGCATCAATCACAGGCTGTGGTACATAGGGAATTGTTTGCCATTCTCCATAACAATCCGCTAGAACCTCGTTTCCATCCTGTTTGGCGTGCTCAATGGCACGTCTCTTTTCTATAGTGGCTGCGCGTGCATTGATGCGTTTAACAGGGTGTTCACCTTTCTTGATGATTCGACCGAGCTTCATCCAGGTCTCGGGTGTATGAATCTCTTTTACGCAATCCCGAGGATATATGGGCTCTCCCTTAATATAGCCAATAACTGGCTCTTTCGGATAAAGTATCTCCATTTTCTTCAAGTGACGTTCAAGTGCATAGTGTGGGTGGTTATGGAATCCTTGGATAGATGTCGGCATAGGATCCTTTTCCTGTATTTCCTCAAGCTCCTTCTCTTCGCGAATCTCACGCTCGCCATACCGATGTCGCTTTATACAGCGCAGTAAAATAGAAGACCATGGTATAAACCCACCCTGCTTTTCACGTTTTGTCAATTCGCGTTCTCGTAGCTTGTAAGCCTTTGTAATTCTTGAAGAGTAACGCCGCGTGACATCTACACAGCCGTCTCCATCGGCATAAAATGCAAGTACATACGACATTACGTTCTTCTTGTCATTTAAAAGCGGTTCCATGGCTCTTGGGTTGTCATAGAATCCTCTAATAGGATCTATGGAAACCCATTGAGCTCTATGAGGGTTGTACACTTCAGCCCAAACTGTCGGATGTTTTGCCTTGTGAAGCTTATTGTTGTGATACTGGCTGCTAGTTGTTTTAGGGCGGGACATCCGATATGGGAATTTTATATTATTTTGAGATGACTCCTTTGTAGCCTCCAATTCGTCTTCTTTTTGATTTGCTTTTTCTGTTGATGACATCTTTTTTATATCTGGGCGTCTTGCCGGCATGCGATATGGAACTGGTTGAAGAGAGCATACAAGACGTGCATCATACCCAAGCGCTCTCAATACCGCCACAAATAATTCGGCAGATGTATCGCGTGTTCCCGTCTTAGTTAAAAGATGATTAACAAAGTCCTCGCAGTTTTTGATTGTTTCTCCATCGTCAATGCCTCGTCCTTTCAAAATCTCTTCTATAGACTTTGCGTCCTTCACATAGCAATGAGACGTCATTTGTTTTTTTCATAACAATAGATTGTTTACCTACTTTTTTAGGATTCAAAATATCAATATTTTCTAGAAAAGAAATCTCCTCGTAAGAACGAGTAACTAATCCATCGCCTGATAACTTAAAGTACTTGTTCCACCATTGATATAAACTCTTTACACCATTTTCAAAATCATTGTTTGAACTAGTCATTTGATAGCACTGCTTCTGTACATCGTTTGGTACAATTGATAGACAAACAGACTTTGATGTGTATAATAAAGATATATCAATATATACACTCTGATATTATATTTACATATTTTACCTGTACTTCTGGAGACGCACACCATCTGTTACGTATCGTATAGTGCGCAATCAACGTGAGAACATGACTATTGTGAATCCACTCCCGTAACATACGCTCATAAGCTAGCTCCCACGCATTCTTTCTACAATACAAAAATATTACATTATATTTGTTTCCAATTTCAAAGTCTTTTTTTTGTATGCTTACCTATGCATAGGATGCGGAGCTTCAAATACAACTTCAACATCATTGTAGACACGTCCTTGAGAAAGCCTTTCCTGCAAATAACCGTCCGGGAGTTCTACATTTTCCCAGTCAATACCCTCCCCTTCACTATCACTATCACTTTCATCACATTCTCTGTCTGATAGCTGAGAAGGTAAATCTTCGAAAGTTTCACTGGCAGACAAAGAAGACTCCTTGGGTTCTTCTGGTTCAATAATTGCAGTATTTTTCTGCTTTTTAGTCACTGGCTTTGGTTGATCTATATCTTCGCCTTTGGGAGTAGCTTTTGTTTTGGAGCTCTTGATTGGATTAGAGAGTTGAGGAGAAGAATCGGAAGAAACCTGCTTTAACTGCGATCTAGTGATTCGTTTTGTAGGTGGTTGGTCTTCAAAATCACTATCACTATTTTTATTTGTGGTTGTAGAATCCGTAGGAGAAGTCTTTTTTCTCTTGGCTGCGCGCTTTACCATGATGAGGGAGGAAAGATGGAAATTCATTAATGGAGAATTGGCATGTCAAGTCATTAATGTGACACGCAATCAATTATTATGTTGTCGGGTACATTACTGAATCTCAAGAAATGGATTCCAACTTAATAAGAGCGCAGAACATGCTTTGAGAATACTCGGAAACAAGAAATGTGCTTTTATATATTGCCCAATTGCGTTAAATTATCTGTTAGCCAGCATAGTTATATACCAAATGTTATTATTATTTTTTAGAAAAATAAATTGAAACGATGTTTCGTATTTTGTACTTTATTGTTATTATTATTAATGAAAACTATGTATAACTTCTGTTTACTATTAAAGCCACATCAAAATAACATATTTGGTATATACGAATGTTTATATTTATATACACATATAAAATAGTAACACAGTGTGTATATAAAAAACAAAATTTGTATGCATACGTGCATATTTATTTTGAGATAGAACTATTTCCATATCCGTTATTCCTTGCATTATGTGATTCTTGTGAGTATGGTTGGTTACCAGAACCATTATATCTGCCATTGGAATAATAGCCCGTCGTAGAAGGTGCGGTTGGTATCGGAGCACCAGGAGCTAAAGAGTACCCAGATGAACTTCCATAAGAGGATGGTGCTTGATTTAAGGCCCCAGAGTGTGTTGATGTTGGTACCACATGTTGCTGCTGTTGCTGTTGCTGCTGTTGCTGCTGTTGATTAACAGCATTTGTAGAGGCTAAAAGTGCCCCAACACCCCCAGCGCTCCAACTCGACAAAAGTTGTTGTAAGGATTCCTTTGAAATAGGCCCAGGACCAGGGGTCACAGAAGGCGTAGGAGGTGGGCTCTGTATTGCCGATTGCTGGGGTTTATAAGAAGATTGTTGAGGTTGCTGGTAAGTTTGTTGGATTTGCGCTGGGCGCTGCTGCTGATAAGATGGTTGCTGCTGCTGATAAGATGGTTGCTTTTGTTGTTGTTGTTGCTGTTGAGATTGAGGTGGGTGAGAGGGCTGAGGGTCTCGATAGGTTTGATACTTTTGTGGTTGGGTTGGGGGTTGTTGCGGTAAATACTTTTGAGGGTGCTGCTGTGGTGGTTGCTGCTGGGATGGTTGCTGGTACCGCTGAGAATGATATTGAGCTGGAGGAGACCGTTTTTGGGATTGGGGAGATTGTTGATGATATTTTTGGTAAGGTTGAGACTGGAGTTGATGAGGTGGTTGTGGAGGTTGCTGCCGTGGCTGCTGTGGCAGTTGCTGTGATGGCTGTTGCTGCTGTTGCTGCTGATGTAATTGATGTTGTGGTTGATGTTGTGGTCGCTGTGGTTGCTGTGGTTGCTGTGGTTGCTGTGGTTGCTGTGGTTGCTGTGGTTGCTGTGGTTGCTGTGGTTGCTGTGGTTGTTGTGGTTGTTGTGGTTGTTGTGGTTGTTGTGGTCTCTGTGGTTGATGTGGTTGATGTGGCTGTTGTGGTTGATGTGGCTGTTGTGGTCGCTGCTGCTGCTGCTGTTGATGAGGATGCATTTGTTGTTGTGGTTGTTGCATTGGCTGTTGTGGTTGTTGCATTGAGTGTTGTTGGTTGGGTTGCTGTTGCAGTTGTTGAGGCTGTTGTTGCGTCTGCTGCTGTGGTAAAACCAGATTGTGCAAAAGATCATAGATAGTTGCAAGGGTGTTAACATCAAGGTTAGCAAGAGCTGGTGTAACTGTGCTTGCTGGCTGTTTAGGGGGTTCAGAAGATGGTGGTTGAACTATAGCAGGGGGGGCATAGTTTTGCTGAGAGGTATATGTTTTTTGAGGTGCAGAAGCAGGTTCAGCAGCCTCATAACTCAACTGTGAGTGGAAAGGAGCAGATGGAACCGATAATGCCTGCACTGCTGACTTTTTCAATGTCTGCTGTACAACTACAACAGCTTCTTTGACAGTGATACTATCATACTCTACAGAAATTCCATGCGTTTCATTTTTTTAATTAGATTTCCATAGTAAAGAGTGAAGTTTGCTTTTATATGTATTACACGTACCATCATATCGTACACTTCCATCTCCATTTGGCTCAAATGCTTGCAAATATACCTTTCCTTGGGCTACGTGTCTAGGTTCAATAATCATCAGTGCCTTAACACCTTCTTGGATCATATGTTTTGTTGCAGTCTCTCGTGAAGTATGTCCACGCTGTAGAAATAATGTATGGATAGAAATATGTGCAGCCTCAAATGTTTTCTCAATATTTAGGATAAGATCCCGGCTCACGTTATCCCAGCATAAGATCTCCACAACGGGTACATCTTTACCAAATCGGCGCGAGATAGGAACTTGGTCACTTCCAATACTATCCTGCACTTTCCTTTCCACAATAGGTGGTCTAACTGTCGGTTGTTTAGCTCCTTCTCCTCCTCTCTGTCCAGAAGATAGCAAAGCATAAGGAGCAGTTGGAGGTCCTTTGTTCATTATTGGCGGCTCACTGTTGTTGCTATCTTCATGGGATCTAAAGGTTCTCTGATCAATAAATCCACCGCGAACATGGCCGCGACTACGGCCATGACTCGAACTGTCGTTACTGTTTCTTTCTTGATGATCAAATTTCCCATTTTGCTGCTGGCCGTTGTATTCAATACCATTCATCACCTGGTCACCTCCTTTTTGAGAACTGTAGGAGTCTTCATAAAAACTACTTGCCAGACTTTGACTCGGACTATACTCATCATGAACCATTGGCTCTGAAGAAGTTTCACCCCCATATCCATTTGATTGCCATGATGAGTTGGTATTTTCATGCTGATAAATCCCATCTGGGCCTCTCACTGCACTGTCATATTGCTCCCAGCCTGCTGTACCACTCCCATTGTAATCCAATGGTCCTTTTTGCTTATCTTGGCTGTGTCTTCTACCATAACTTGGAACATAACCTCCTCTCTTGCCACGACCATTTGCCGTATTATTTTGCTCGCTATTGATAGACTCCACTGGTCGGCCTTGTGTATAATTACCTCGATAACCAACCTGGCCACGGCCTCTTGTTCCCTGATTAGCTTTCTGGTCTGCATTAGGACGTCCTTCACTATAGGCATCATAGCCACGAGCCAAATTTGAATTTGGTTGACAAATCTCCAAATCTGTTATGTACGAGACAAGTGGGGTACGGAGATATATATGATACATCAGCAAGTATACGAGTTGACCGATGATAGACATAAATAAAAGATAAAGATAAATGTCGAGGATACCATTAGAAACAATTCATGTAGAGATCTTGACCCCCTCTTTAAACGGTACATAATAAGGTATAAGTGTTAAATAAATGAGGTATGATAAATAAGCACACAAGTTCAGGTATATATATATATACATTTGTGTGCGTGAGCATGTGTGTATGTGTATGTGTATGTGTATGTGTATGTGTATGTGTATGTGTATGTGTGTATGTGTATGTGTGTATGTGTGTGTATAAATATATGAATATATAAATAAACATATGATTCGGGTGAGAGGGATTGAACCCTTGCCGAGGAATTGAATAAGTAAGAGCCAGATAATAAGAGCATCATGTATAAGTAAGCAACGTAAGATGCCATCAAATCAGCGAGCATTTTTTACCGCACATGTGCCAAAGACGGTACAAGAGATGTAAGCCTTTTTGGTAGAAGCAAGACAAAAAGATTTAACAGCCACAGTACAACAAGTTCATATCTTTAGGATCTGACATTGACCATTTAATGATCTTCCAGTTGGGCCACTCAAGATATAACACACATATTGAAACATTGCTTTCAAGAAGAAGAAGAAAAAACAATAATATGCTCGGTACAACATGGCAATAACAATGGATCTCACTCATAGGCAAGTTCATGTGAATAACCATATAACGATACACAACCTAAATATTCCCTCCAAAAAAAGGATAGAGGAGGGATAGGAGGGGAAGAGGGGGAGAAAAAGGGGGAGGGGGGAAATCTGGATAATATGAAAAGGCACGTACCGAGGACAAAACCATGGAAAGACTTGCCACTTTCTGCTCTTACAGCAGCAGCACAGGAATGAGGATTGCTAAATTGGATAAAGCCATGAAGCTTTTTCGGAACAAATTCGAGAACTTCTCCATATTTGCTAAAGTGGTTTACGATCTCGCGGTGCTTAATATGAGCAGGTAAGCGTCGAATAAGCATACGAGTTTCAGGAGTTAGAGTTTTTCGATCAATGCCTCCCTCAGAAGGGTATGTTGGCACTCCAGCAACCGAAACAGGAGACCTTTCTTGAGAGGGAAGAGAAGATGGGCCTGGTCTGCCTTGTTGAAAATTGGAGGTGCCGATTCTTCTATGAGATTGTGTACTGCCTCCACGTGCTGGCTGTGAATAATTTCCTCTATTGCTCTGAGAATTGAAGCTGATTTCAGCCTGAGAATTAGCTGGATCTTCCCAATCCATGCGTTTTACGGGTGAAAGTTGTCTGTCGAAATTATGAGGTTGTCCTTCGTGGCTCATATTAGGAGGTTGTCTGGCTTGATATTGAGCTTGGTGGGCACCTCTTTTATTTGGCTGAAATCTGTTTCCTCGTGCTGGCTTATGCCCTCTTGTCTTTTCAGAAGTAGTTCGTTGTTTTGTCTGTGAAGGATTCGCACTCTGGCGCTTACTAAGTATTGAATACTCTTCAAACTCATCCGCCAATCTGTCACGTTTTAATCCTGCCTGTTTTGCAACAGGCGTTGGTTTGATGTTTGGTTCTCGTTGTTGTGCACCCATGTCTACTGGAGGTGCAAATTCTCGGCTTTTTTGCTCTCCAGATGAAGCTTCCTGATTCGCATTGATTCCTGCTGGCTTACTAGCAAATAAAGCTGAAAGAAAATCATCTACAACAGAAGATGACGCTGTATCATTATGTGTTTGTTCGGACACTTTGGTGTCGCTGCCATTGTTTTGGAAATTGTCCATCATTGTTGTGGAAAGACCAGTTAAACCAAAACGAGAGGTAAATCTTGTGCGTCTAAATAAATTTGCCACGTCATGAGTGGCTGGATATTTTTAAGTGCTATTTGCACCTTCATTGTACAATTGCTTTTTTTGTATTGTATTTTTTTTATGTTACAGAAGTATATTTGTATATATAGATATTTAGAGCAAGATATTTAGTCAAGTTAATATTAAAATTTGTATTGGTATCAGTATTATTATTACGGTGTTTCGGTCACACTCTTACTCGATTCGAGTTGAGAGGGATTTAAGCCAAAATACATGTTGATGACCACAAATAGACTAGAAATTTAGGCCATTTGAAAGTACTGTTGATATTTTATTCAAGAATACACCATTAAAAATACATAAATACATACATATATTAATACCTTTATATTTTTTATTGTCTCTTACTTATTATTTAATTAAATCAAGATGCGGTTGAAAGTGATACTACAGTACATAAGTCAAGTAAAATAAAAATAAAAAGCCTAGTTCTTTGACCAAGTTCCATGCACTCACTCAGAAATTGCTTGTACTCATGTGTAACATCTAGCCATGTCTTCCTCTTTTTATGTAGATACACTTCCACATGAGAAAACAATGTCATTTTACCCAGAAATGCACCTATTTTTTTTTTACTATAATTTCATTTTGTTGTCTCTTTTTTCTGTAGAATCTCTTGGTATATAAAGTCCAATGATGAACCTAACACATTGCTCACACTTCAAGAATATATTGCTAACTATCACACTGGGTCCCTGCACGACGGGATAAAGAAACCCCATTAGAAGATCCAACAATTTAACTATATCATCTCAAATCCCGGATTTGAGCCTAATAGAGTACATTTGACGTGCTCAAAAAGCCAAGGTTCAAGAGATAAATGGCTCTGTAAAAACTTCCAAGAATCTAAAGGATACTATCCTTCAGAAAGGGAATCATGTTGACTCAGAAGATCTTTATAGTACTGTAGCAGGAATGCATAATAGACTTGCGTCCATGCGGCAATCAAATTTCGTGATAGCCACACCATATATCACTTTTACTTCTTCTTTTAATTCATAATATATATAAGAGAAAAAAAAAGCTTTTAGCTTATTTAGCTGGCATTTTTTCTTTCAAAATTATACAACAAAGAAGTTGAATTTTAATAGTTTATTTGGAATTAAAAATCAAGAAAACTGACAGTGAATTCTCTTACGGAAGTGTAACAATAAAAGGGTTTTGGTAGCTCTACATTTTCTTAATCAAAGCAAAACTATTGTTTGTTTTAAGGGGGAAACATGTTCTAACATTAAAAATTTTATTCACAGCGCTTTTCTTTCGTTTTAATATCATGCTTGTTATCTCAATCTCTTTCTCCTTTAATTCTTTTATTATGCAAGGAAATGCTTTTCTGTATGTTTAAAACAATTGTAATAATTTGTGGGTTCATCACAAACAGTACAAAGCATGCAAAATATCATAGGATTTCTACTAACATCAGCCGTTTAATTGTTAATAGAATTAATAAGCAAAAGAAGGAGAGAAAGGAAAACAGAATGATCAGAATATATTTACAGCCATGTCACAAAATTAATCACTTTCCATACCAATACAAGTCCCTTTACCACCCAGAAAAAAAATAGTCTATAAAGAACCTTTACTTGACTTGTTTCTTGAGTAAACAACAAAAATAACGATAATTATAATAATAAAAACACATTCATTAAACTCTCACTCTCATTCAAGTTAAAGACCATGTATATAATTCAAAAATACAATCATCTCTACAAAGCTTGTTTGGCTGAGAACTTCAAGCGAATGAACTATTTGCATGAATTTGAGATTTCCATTTTCTTATTCGATTTTTTATCTGTGTGTCGTGGATTTTAATACTCCGACGTGTCGAAAAAAATAAGAAACAGCAAAAACCAATTCTCTTGTACTGCCAAATATACGTCACCCTAACCTTGACGCGGACTTTGGTTACCTGTGTGCAAAAGGTAGTGAATTTTTTCTAAAAGCTGCGAATCTTGTGCAGCACTCAATACAACAATGGATGAATTAGAGCCACTTGAGCGTCTTTCGCTGATCAACAAGATCATCACTGAATTATATAACCACACAGGGTTAGGCGAAAAAGTACTAGGTAATACAAACAAAGCTTAATTTATTTCGATGCATAGAAATCTAACTTTTGTTTTCCTTGTCATCCATCTGCAGCCGAGTACATTCTTCATTTACATGAGGCAGCTAAAGGATCACTAAAGAAATTTAAAGCTTCTTTAAAGGATGCTGACTTTTCAGACTCATTCATCGAGAACCTCGATCGTGTCATCAAGACAATGAAGCCAAAAGGGTCAAGAATGGAAGAATCTCTGGAAGTCAAGACAGAAAACTTCCCCGGACTTGCATTGCCAGACGATCCAGACTGGAAGAAAAAGCGAGAGGAAGATCAAGAGGTTGCAGTTGACATGCTGTCAGAATTAGAAGGTTTACAGGGAGCACGCTCTTTAGAGCCAAGAGCTGAAACTTCTCGCCAAAGACGTAGAAGCCGAAGTCGATCCCGTGACAGATCACATCAAAGACGACGCTCGAGATCACGAAGCCCTCGACGACGCAGAAGTAGATCACCCCCTCGCGGTCGTAGCAAACCTCAGGGACCAGATGAAAAGCCTATAATTTATAAAATATACACAGGAAAGGTTACCAACCTCAAAGACTTTGGTGCCTTTGTACAACTTGAAGGAGTGCGTGAACGTGTGGAGGGTATGGTTCACGTCACTCAATTAGCATCCGGACATGTTAGACACCCAAGCGATATTGTTCAGAGGAATCAACAAGTCATGGTCAAAGTGATGTCTGTTGCAGGCTCTCGTGTTAGCTTGTCAATGCGAGATGTGGATCAGAAAACCGGAGAAGATCTTACACCTCATTTGCGTATTCGAACTCAAGAGGAGATGGAAGCCATGGCAACCCGTAATCCAGACAGACCAACTACTGGATCAAATACTGTCAGAAAGGGAGATATGGATGACGGGCCTTCGCGTTCTGTCAAAAGAATGTCTTCACCCGAGAGATGGGAAATTAAGCAGCTCATTGCTTCTGGTGCTGTAAATGCAGCAGATTACCCAGAATTAGAGGAAGACACAGATTTTAATGGCAACGTCGAGACAGAAGAAGAGATTGATGTTGAAGTACGTGAAGAAGAGCCTCCTTTCCTAAAGGGCCAGACTACAAAAACACTAGACTTGAGTCCTGTAAAGGTTGTCAAGATTCCTGACGGTACACTCAACAGATCTGCATTAGCAGGTGCGGCATTGGCAAAGGAGAGAAGAGAGTTGAGACAGCAGCAACAAAATGAAGAGATGGATGCTGTACCAAAAGATGTCAACATGCCATGGCTTGATCCTATGCCAGAACCTGGAGAGAGACAGTTCGCTCAAGACTTGAGAGGTATCGCAGCTACCACCAAGCCTGGGCAGATGGCTGAATGGAAGCAGGCTACATTTAACAATGCCACCAGTTTTGGTAAAATTACCTCCATGACCATCCAAGAACAACGTGAATCTCTACCCATTTACAAACTCCGTGAAAGTTTGGTTCAGGCCATCAGAGAGGTAATTAGAAATTGTAGACAAAGCATGCTTAAAGCTAAACTTTTTAATAATAATAATACATTTACTGTAGAATCAAATGTTGGTTGTTATTGGTGATACTGGTTCTGGAAAAACAACACAGATGACTCAATATCTGGCTGAAGAAGGTTTTGCCAACCGTGGAAGAATTGGTTGTACTCAGCCCCGTCGTGTTGCTGCAATGTCTGTAGCTAAGCGTGTAGCCGAAGAAGTTGGATGTCGTGTTGGTCAGGAAGTTGGATATACAATCCGTTTCGAGGATTGCACAAGTCCAGATACAAGAATCAAGTACATGACAGACGGTATGCTTCTAAGAGAATGTCTTATAGACCCAGAAATGTCCCAGTATTCCGTTATCATTCTTGACGAAGCACACGAGAGAACTATTTCTACTGATGTTCTTTTCGGTCTGTTAAAGAGTAAGTTAACCTATATTTATATATACCACGTCTAAAGCTCGACAGGATTTCTCACAACCTGATTAGGAGCCGCCAAGAAGCGCCCTGACTTGAAGTTGATTATTACATCTGCTACCCTTGACGCAGCAAAGTTTGCTACTTACTTTAACGGATGTCCTATCTTTACTATTCCTGGTCGTACCTTCCCTGTCGAAGTGATGTATACAAAGGATCCTGAGCCCGATTATCTCGATGCTGCCTTGATTACCATTATGCAAATTCACTTGTCAGAACCTCCAGGAGATATTCTTCTCTTTTTGACCGGCCAAGAAGAGATTGATACATCAAGTGAAATTCTTTATGAGCGAATGAAAGCATTAGGATCAGATGTTCCAGAACTTATCATTTTACCGGTTTACAGTGCTCTTCCAAGTGAAATGCAGTCAAAGATTTTCGATCCCGCGCCTCCTGGAAGTCGTAAAGTTGTTATTGCTACTAATATTGCCGAAACGTCTATTACCATCGATGGTGTTTATTATGTCGTTGACCCTGGATTTGTCAAACAAAATAAATGGGATGCCAAACTTGGCATGGATTCACTTGTAGTGGTTCCTATTTCTCAAGCTGCTGCTAGACAGCGTGCCGGACGTGCCGGACGTACTGGACCTGGAAAGTGTTATCGACTTTACACCGAATCAGCCTACAGAAACGAAATGCTACCAAGTACAATTCCCGAAATCCAACTTCTCAATTTGTCCATGACAGTCCTGACACTCAAAGCAATGGGAATCAACGATTTACTTCATTTCGATTTCATGGACCCCCCACCGGAAGGAAATTTGTTGCAAGCTCTTGAGCAGTTGTATGCCCTCCAAGCTTTGGATGACGAGGGCTTGTTAACTCGACTTGGCCGCAAGATGGCTGAGTTTCCTCTGGAACCACAACTGTCAAAGATGCTCATTCAATCTGTTGAGCTGAATTGCTCAGAAGAAATTCTGACAATTGTTGCTATGCTGACTGCACAAAATGTGTTTTACCGTCCAAAGGAAAAACAGGCACAAGCAGATGCCAAAAAAGCTAAATTCCATCAACCTGAGGGCGATCATTTGACGTTGCTGACTGTATATAATGGCTGGAAAGGAAGCAAGTTCTCAAGCCCATGGTGTTTTGATAACTTTATTCAGGCACGGAGTATGAAGCGTGCTCAAGATGTACGAAAACAGTTGCTTGGTATTATGGACAGGTAAGCAAACGTCTCCCCTTCTTTTTGTTTTTTTTTTTGTTTTTTTTTGCCTTTGGATTTTTTTTTGATTATTTAATTGCGATCACTTTTAATTATAGATACAAGCATGATATTCTTTCCTGTGGTCGCAACTATGCCAAGGTCTGTCGTGCTTTGGTGTCAGGTTATTTTAGAAATGCGGCAAAGAAAGATCCTCAAGAGGGGTACAAGACACTTTTGGAAGGAACACCAGTTTATATCCACCCTTCGAGTGCATTATTTAACAAAGGCCCTGAATGGTAAGGCATAAAGAATATATAACTAAGATTTAACTCAAAGATATTTATACTGTCTTAATATTTTAGGGTTATTTACCATGAAATTGTGTTCACCTCGAAAGAATATATGCGCGAAGTTACAGCAATCGATCCTAGATGGTTGTCAGAAGCTGCACCCACATTCTTCAAGGTGGCTGACGCAAATAAGATCTCAAAACGCAAGAGGCAAGAGAAGATCGAAGTAAGATTATTTAGTATATGTGTAAAAGACAACTATATTGATTATTTTGTCGTGTACAGCCCTTATACAACAGATACGAGAAGCCAAACCAGTGGCGTCTCAGCAAAGTCAAACGTGGTGGAAGAATCAGTCAGACATTTGGTTAAAGACATCAGTTCTGTACTTTATTTTAATCTATTATTTTATTTTATTTTTTCTAAAAAAAAATCCTCGAATCTCTATGTTTGCTTTAATATATATATATATATATATATATATGTCTCTATGTATATCTGTACAAATCTAGTCTAAGTTCTACGCAGGTACTTTTCGGTTTATGTAAAGATAATGAAATATCTCGGGTGCACCAGGCAAACTATTGGGGTGGTTTACTGGTACAGGTATAGCATGTTCTCTTTTCCATTTCCATCCCATACCGCTTGGTTGGTCCCATACATGTTCTCGTTGACTCGAGAAAGAGACACACAACCAGACCCCGCCAATTCGCACAAGAGATCCAACTTGATGTGCTAGTTTTTGTTGTGAGGTTTGTTCATCATCGTCTCCGCATGCAATTGTGTCGCACAAGCTTTTATCTATTACCACAGAAAAGCCATCATGAAGATCGTGTTGATTCAGTAAGAATAAGAGATTATTCAAACAATCGCCTGCGTACCATTCGATCCGGTCGTACTTGGGAGAAGTCTCTGCCTTCATTTGTTGTATAACATTTTCTGCATAATCGACATTGATCACATGAGGATAGCCATCATCCGCCAAGTGAAAAGCCAATCTCGAGTTTCCACACCCTTTAAATATATACATATATATATTTGTATATTTGGATGTACATATATTTGTGTGGGTATTATATAGGGAAAGATCAATTGATCAATAATGTATACATATATAAACGAAATAAAATAAAATAAAGTAAAGAATATAAAATTCTTATGGTTGCACACTACCAATGTGAAGGATTGGTTCATTAGGATCCAAGTAAGATTCAACTAATGGTTTCAAAGCATCCCAAGAAAGGAGCCATTCAAAATGATTTTCTTGTTCGAATCGACCTTCCCAGTAACTTTTTTCATGGAATGGAACAGCCTTGACTGTACCAACCGACATTTTGTTTGTTACTTGAGAAACTTGTCAATAAACAAGTAAAAAGTCACAGACCTTTTGTGGGCAAGCTCTTTAAACTCCGGAACGATTGTTGCTTGAGCCTAGAAAATAAGCTTATTCTTTCTCGTTTTTTTTTGAAAGAAAAATAAAACTTCTTTTTTCTCTCTCTCTCTTTTAATAAAACAAAATGGTGGTATGGTTACCGTCATCCTTCTCTAAGAAAAATATAAAACAAGATTATACGAAAGCTAAACCAAAAGTTCGGGTTGACTCCTACATAGAAACTCGGCCTTTATCTTAAAGCTGATCTCGAGAATGTGACCGAGCTTGTGCCTGTCGAAGATTACGAATGGCACTTCAAGGTACACCATGAGACCCATTGAATAATATCTTTGAGTTTTTG
The DNA here is from genome assembly GCF_001638985.1 of Phycomyces blakesleeanus NRRL 1555(-). Taxonomy (NCBI): domain Eukaryota; kingdom Fungi; phylum Mucoromycota; class Mucoromycetes; order Mucorales; family Phycomycetaceae; genus Phycomyces; species Phycomyces blakesleeanus. The sequence continues at coordinate 1,095,030 of NW_017265135.1, read as the reverse complement.
GTTTTCAAAATTACAAATTAATAATCTTTTAAATACTATTTGCATTGTTTTTGTGTGTAAAAGGTTGAATGTGGAAGTTGCCGTGAAGTTGATGAGTCTTGGATCACTTTTAATCGTCAAGTAGGGAAACCAATATATACGTCTTCTTTTATTTAACAAAACTATAACACGTAAACCTTTAGGATTCATATGATATGTCTGGATCAAGAGGTACCGCAAACTTGGTGATGCGTTGCAAATTCTGCAAGCGCGAGTCAACTGCGCGTAAGTATATACATGTTTTCGCGCCCTCTTTTTATAAAAAAAATAAACATAAACATAACATAGTATAATATAATATAATATAATTTCAATTGGCATTTTGTGTATTCAACCAATATTCTAACAACACATTTACAAATAGAATTTGAAACTAATGGAAAGGTTGTACCTTACACCAAGAGTGGAGAGTTTCAAAAGATCGCAACCTTTGACTGTAGAGGATTAGAGCTCGTAGATTTTTCTCCTAGAGTAAGTGAAAGAATAGAGTGTAATATATATATATATATATATATATATAAAAGGGTGTGTATGTGTATTTTTATTAAAAAAAAACAACGGGATTGTTTCTAGGAATCATGGGTGGCAAAGGGCATAGAATCAGATACCAAATTTGAAGATATCGACTTGTTGGAAGGAGAGTGGGCTGAATATGATGACAAGGTAAGATCAGTGGATTTATATTATTAAGCTAGGATAGAGTTTGAATATATATATATGCAAGAACGTATTAATAATCTTTGTCTTTGTAGTCCAACGAGCCTGTAGGAATATCTGATATTGAAATCAAGTTCAAGAAGGAAAAGTAGATAAAGATGTAATAATACATGTTCTTTGAAAATGCGATTTATAAAACTAGTAATAATAATTTAGCTATATATTATTAAATAATCGCAACCATCTTTTATATAATACAATTTCTATTACCGGCACAAAGAAGTGTGGCGTTGTAAATATTATATATCCAGAAATATGTCTTGTCTCCAAACTTGATAAAAAAAATAAAAGGGACAAATATTATACAATATATATATGTATATATATATATATATTATAAATTATTGAACGATTATATCAATAGATAGCTCTAATGGCTATATGCTATATCAAAGAGTTTAAGATATTGATAGCTGGTATCTGTTTTAATAATGAAATCTACATCTTTTTGGTTGAATATTCTTATAAGCCACTCGTCATTATTGTATCGATACACATTCTTTTTGCAGTATGAAAATCGCCCTGCGCTTCTTCAAGGTACTCTTCAAGAATACTTCGGTCCACATGACGAAAGAATGCACATAAATCATCCAATGCTTTATCCCAGGCATCATAAGAAAACTGTGCAGCATGTGCTGCCCGGGCAGCCGGGGTGTGTTGATAGTGCTGAGGCTCATAGACAGGTTCTGGTGTAGGACGGTGGCTATGATAAGAATAACTACTCTGCTCATTGTATGCCGGCTTGTGGCTATAGTCATATGAGCTTTGGAATGATGGGGAACGTGTTGGTGTCCAGCCTTGGGGGGACTGATAATCTCTATGAAGGCTTGTGCTTGAAGAAACAGCCGATACGTATTTACTAGACCTAGTGGGAAATGGTACAGGTGAACTTTCGGTGTAAGACAAAGGCCGGGAGGTATACTGTTTGACAGGAGGGGTTGATTTCACTCTTCGTTTAGAAGCCGAATATGGTTCTTGAAAATTATCATGGTCGATCATACTATGTCTGTCATCCAGCGGTGAGCTGTGGTAAGACGGAGCCGCGGATATGTAAGAAGAGCGCCTTTGAGGTGGAATCTGCGGCTCGTAGATGCTTTCGTATGGATTATCTAGTACGGGATCTTCGTCATAAACTTCGCGGCTCGGATCAAAAAATGTGGAGGAGCGTGTACTGGGAGTTTGATATACTTTGGATTGCGAGGGTTTTTTCTTGAGGATAGAAACTGGCTCCTCCATAGGGCTTATACTACTAATTGATGTACGAGAGTAATTACTCTCTCTGGAAGGCGATATAGAAGACGATCGTAATGATAACCCCGACTTCTTTGGCTTAACTATCTGCAGGGAGTTATCTCCTTCATCAAAATCTTCGTCGCCGCTAAGAAAATCTAGAGTGGAGGTACGGCGTTGATCCTCAATTAGACAGTTGGGCTGACTTGTGGTAATGGTTGATATTGGTATCTGAGATGAAGATATATGGCTTGATAACGAAAGCATACTCTTTGTCAAAGGATTTGATAAATCTCCAACGTTTGATTGACTTAGATTTCTACTGCTTGAACGCTTAAAAAGACCAAATATTCTGCTAGTAGATCTTTTTGGAGGAGGCGTATAGTCTTGTAAGTTTTTTTATGAGATGATATTATATCTGATTAGTACAGTTATATTTAGTATATATACATATACATATAAATGATATTTTACCAAACATTGCATCGGGAGGACCTTTACTGTACTGCTTCTTAACCCAAGGAGTAAGATAGGTTTTTGCTGCAATACAGCTGTAATAGGCATGCTCTGTAAATTTAATTAAAATTAGCCTGAACTAGTTGGTTTAGGGTTTGGAGAAAAAAAAGAGAAATGAAGAAGAGGGCTCTTTACCGTAAGCAATTATACGATCTATACGAGAATTCAACTCATCTAAATCCATTGTTCTTAATGGCGTGTGCTCTCCTCCGTTACGATTTGCAGGTGTAAGACAGGTCTGAGTACCTGAAGGACTTGCAGAATATACCATTTCACTAGGAGCTCCTACCATAATATATTCTTGATCTTGGTATGGCGAACCATTGTAATCCCCTGGATTATCGTAATATTCGTCATCGCTGTATTGGTTTAAGCGATCCTGTTCTTGGTCTTGATAATAGACTTCTTCTTCTTCCTCTTCTTTGTATTCCTCCTGGTTTTGATCCTCGACTTCTTCACTTGGGTACTCTAACGGACTAGAGCTACGACCATTGGTTTCTGTAACTGTAGCTGTAGCTGTATCTGGCCATTGTTCTTGCTCCTGGTATTGAAAACTTGATTGTGCTTCACTATTATACTTTAACTTTTCTGAAGGTCTCCGGTTTCTGGGTGTCCATCCCTGATTTGTTTCTTTTCTTCCCTCTGGTCTTTTATTCGTTGTTTGCTCTGGTTCGCTGTAAAAAGTTGTAGGCTTATCTTCCTGTCTTGGGGATATTAAAGATCGTCTGTCAACAATGGGGATGGTATAATTTCCTGTTGGTGTGATTGGAGAAGGAATACTTTTGTGTAAAAGATCCTTTCCGTCCTTGGTGTAAACTTCGATTGAAGGCATGCTCCTGCGTCTCTCGATTGTCTTAATAGGTGCTAATAGAGTTTGCTTTACACGGCCAGCAAATTCAAGTATTCGTAGACCTGTTGCACTCAAAGATCTTCGTCTACTACCCTTCTTACAATCTTTACAAGTGTATTCTGGGCGGAGGGAATTGGAGGGCTTTGGTTTAACAGGTTCTTCTTTTTTACATTTGTGACATATATTAACTGATGGCCTTTCGACCGAGTTGCTACGTGCAGAAGAAGCAGTGGGTGGCGGGAGACGTGAAGGAAACCGACTGTTGATTGCATTAATTTATTAGTTTCTAAAGATACAAATATCAAATTGATGCTCACCGATGAGCATAACGCTCTTCTTCTTCATCATCATCTTCTTCTTGTTCTTGCTCTTCGTCATTAAAATCGGCTTTGTCTTTGTCTTCCTCTTCTAACTTGGGATATGCTTTGTTATTTGCAACGTTTCCTTTCATATTGCTATGACCGTTCCGTTTATGATCAAATCCTTCGTCATGAACGTCTTCATCTTCATCTTCGCTATCTGATTCAACTAAAAGAGGACGTTCAAAATCCAATGGATCAAGTGATTTGGCTATGTCAGACATCAAGGCTTCCCTACTGGGTGTATCCACGCTGATACTATTGGGTGGTTCTGGAATAGATGGATTGAAATCATTTGTTTTCATGATGGGTTTTTCTAGATTTTGTGGTGTATCAAAACTTTCTGTCAATATATATATATAACTTGATCTAATTGAATAAAATAAGAATAATAACAAACCTCCTATATAGTCATTAATATCATCGATAAGATCTCGCATCATTTCTATAGAGAATAAAGTTAAAATGGAAAAAAAGCAGGGTGTTATAACCAAAAGGCTTAATTAAAGAATACCCCAAACCAAATATCGCTTATATATATATATATGTATGTAATTTACCTTGATTATTATAATCAGATAAAATAGTTCTTCTTGTCATGTTCTTTGATATCAGCAACAAACAGAAAAAACAAAGGCTAGGATAAATCGGTAGGAATTAACAAGGTTCTCTGGTAGTGTGGTGTAGAATAGGCAAAGTTTACTGTGAAGGGAAGAAAGGCATAAAAACTAATACGTTTTGTCTTTCGAAACAAGTCAAAAGAAAAACATTTCCAAATCGAGGCAATAATCATAAACATCTTGCCTCGTTTTTTTGTACACAAACATTTACAAATCTGTATGCATTTATATATATATCCACAGTCTTGTCCTACACACACACACACAGGCGCTTTATACGGTTGTATATTATTTAGTTTAAAAGAAAATTGTAATGTGTTTATATAAAACCCATTTTAAGGATGCCATTATTACAACCACTTCTTTATGGCACCTGTATTTTGGCTTGCTGTCCCTCATCCTCTATGAAGCAATAGAGCTACATAATAATAATAATAGTAATAAAGGCTCTCTTATTTCTCTCTTCCTCTTTTCTTCAAAGAGTATTTTAATTTGAGGACCGAACAATAAGACCATTTCTTGTTTTAATAAATAAATAAAAATAAAAACAAAATAAAATAAAATAAAATAAAAAACAAAGATCTCTTAATCTTGTTTATCATGTCAGCCAATTATTCGAATGGAATGGGAGCAGCAAGTCAATGGCAAGGTTACCAGGGTGACAGATCACACAATAATACCATGAATGGTTCATATGAAGGATCCCAAGGTGGCAATCCCAACTATGGTGGTAATTACGGACAGAATAGATCACAGAATTACAATAGAGGACGTGGTGGCCGTGGCCGAGGACGTGGCGATAATCGTAATCTAGGACGTGGCGGCGGCGGTGGTGGTTATAGATTTAACAGCCACACTTCTCGTCAAAAGCAGGCAAGTACAAACATATTAGCAATAAGTATAAAAAAGTGAATGAATTAAAGGTAGTCTATTTGGGGCACAACAGACGGCTTTACTTATCATATACAAATATATATATATATTTTTATGATATTGAAGGATTTTACTATTGTTGATTTTTCTCCAGAGACACTGGAAAGACAATACCGGGCATTCTATTCACCTTCATTTGTGAGTGATCCATGGGAAGACTTGAAGAATTCATCTTCATAAATAATATGTATAATATTGCTATACATATATATCTTTCTCTACCTCTACATCTTCATCTTCATCTTCCTCTTCCTCTTCCTCTACGTCTAACTCTACACATATATAGGTGTGTGTGTACAGTGTGGCTATATTTTCTTTACTAAAAAAATTATATATAAAAGACAGAATTGTTTAATAATGGAGAAGAGGGTATATGCATTACTTTAAAACAATAAAGAAGAGAAGAACAAAAAACAAAAACAGAGATGGGCTATGTAAAATTAATAAAGGAGTATTTACTTGATTTTTTTTTCTTCTTCTTTATTTCGTTTGTCTCAAGAGTAAAGATCATCAGCATTCATGTTTTCTGCTTCCACCTTGACAAGATGCTTTCCTGGGATCATCACTAATCCTACAAGACGTTTTTCATCTAAAAGATAATAATATGCAATATATATATATTTAAAGAAAGAAAAATAAAGTCCAAAAAAAAGTCCACATTTGAACGAGTAAATATGATATTGAATTGAATCTAAAATGATATTGCAATCACCTCCTCTGAATTCCTCTGCATGAGCAAGGATAATATTCTTGTCCTTGTCGACACACATAAACACGCCTATAAACGTTCTGCCATCGCTAATCTGTATACGTGTCTTAAAATTCAAGTAGGTGCGCAATCTCTGGATATTCTCGGTATCGGCCACCATGAACAAATTCTTTATAAACGAATAAAAATTTATATATATGTGTGTGTGTTTAAGCGAGGGTGACAATGCCACATAAACTTTTTACTCAAAACCCACTCACTCAAGACTGAGCAAGAGTATCAACAGCCGGAGTCACAATTCTCTGCTTAATTTTTGGCCCTGTCTCATATACGATCCCAAGACAATTCTAAGGGTTTTTTTAAAAAAAAAAATTGAGCGTAAAACACCACATGTATTGTGTAGTCGGTGTCGCTCACAGATGTGCTTAACTTTTTATTCCACCACTTTATAACGGAAACAGGTCGGTTTTAATAATAAAGGAATTCATTAAATCAGGCTAGAGTGAGGCAGCTGTCACGAGAGTCATAGATTATGGATTTGGCAGACATTACTTTATTTTTGCCAATCATTTAATAAATAAGTTCTACTATTGTTTATACAAATCCCTCTTGTCGAACAATATAATGGATAATTATAAAAGTGCCTTTATACACACAAGATAATGAACGACTTGTTAATATCAGAAAGGCTTAGACCATCGAGAAAAGAAAATCAATGTGTATTTAAAGGGCTTTAATATTTTATCAGTGTTAACTGATTATCACAAAATATGCGCAAGATTATTTTGCAAGATAACATGCTGTTTCGGGCTAAGTATAAAGCCAATCTATTCTTCAACCTGATATTGTTCAGTGGTCCAGATTTTCTTGCGTTCAAAAACGCAATTCATGCTACACTGCTAAGCTGTGTGTGAACCAGAAAATGTTTTCTTACAAAGAGCCATCCCAGTTTTTTTTAATGACATATGTAACTACAAAATCTATACCTAGATATAAATAGTAACCAGACAACTATTCAGACAATTTTTCTGCATCGACAGGACGACCAATCAGACCGAATGCATGGATGTCACCCACAGAAAGAAATGAGATAGGATATTCGGGCATCTACGTGAGGTGGGCTACCTTTTTCGATTCTGGAAACAGCACAACAGAGTTTCGGGACCTATCCATTTTCTAAAAGTATCGAACAAAAGGAAGCCTCCTAACAATATATCAAGTCGAAGCATCGGTTCAGTACTGGGCCTGTGGGGTAAATAGACAATTGGGCTGTAAATTTGTATACGATCTGTTGTATAGCTTAGCAGAATCCCTTTGATTCTGCTGGAGAAGAGATGTAAGCGACATTATTGTAATATGCTCTTTTAGATTTCTTTATTAATACTTTATAAGTATAATATATGAAATAATGGCAAGGCTATTGATTATTACTCTTAAGAATCAAGTTGTTTCTTTATGATTATAATAAAAATAAGTACAACAGTTAATTGGAGCAATTTAATAAAATGGCAGGATTACTTATTATCATAGTAGGGGACAAGTGTAAACCGGGCTTCGGACAGGTAATCGCACCGAATTATGTGCGATCGGTTGTACATATTATTCACCCAAAAGAGAAACTGATGTTGAGATTTGTCACAAGGGAAACAATACCTGCCATCACCAAAGTCACATTAACCCGCTCAATTCTACGCCCCCAGGCCATCCCATTCTCTGTTTTCGTCTATGTTTGTGAAATGTGTATCTATCACTGTAGAAAATACTTTCCATATATAGAGTGAAGAAGATATATACATAGCATTCATTCTGTAACGTAAGAGCCAATATTGGTGTACAATACACCTCCAAGATTACCCGACCTATCTAAAATAAGCTATACAGATTATTGCTTGTCTTTAAATAACAATACAATCACACATCTTTTTGGCTGTCTCTATGAGGTCACACATTCTAAAATAAAAAGTAAAAATAAAATAAAAAAATAAGCCCTTGTGGACTTTTGCGCAAGGGCACCTCCCCTCACCACACCACCCCTTTATTTTTGGATTATTTTTTTTGGCTCCCCTGCCCTGTCAACAGGCTATGCACGTTTCCCGGATCCCTGAATTCATTGGCAGCACAAAATGTATCGAAAGATTAGACCAGAGAACTTTTCACTGTTTAAACGGGCATGACGACCGGGTTTGTGACACAGTTCTCGCGACAGGACCAATGCAATTGAACGCCTCTTTTTTATTTATTTCTTTCCATTCCAAAACCACTTCCTCTCCCTCTTTCTCTTTCATTCGATTTAATTCTTTATCAATATCAGACTGTTTCTGAGTCATGAAGTTCTCGCATCAGATTCAGTTTAACGCTGTCCCTGATTGGGCAGACCATTATTTACCGTAAGTCAAATATAATATACATACATACATACATACAAACCTGTAAAATTTTCTTTTCTTTTTATAGATACTCTAATCTCAAGAAACTTATCTATTCCATCGAAAAAGACAGAGTCAATGGTACTCATGAACACTCCCAAGATCTAGAATATGCTCCCAGTGAACAAACAGCCCTCATGAGGGATCAGATTCAGGACAGCAATTCCGTGTTTGCAGCTGCACTAGACAAATCTCTCGACAAAATTGTTAAATTTTATGCCAAAAAGGAAACAGAACTCTACGACGAACTGGACCAACTTGTACTTGAGATTGAATCTCTTGATAGCTCTCGTCGCCCGTCGCACCAGGATGAAGAAATCACTCTTGGAGATACCCCTCACCCCCATCATCGGGCTGATTTCCCTCGACGAGAATCAAACCTGGATGGAGACTCTCTTCCAGCAAACATCATTTCTCAAAACTTGACAGATACTTACTGCGATCACGAAGCAGGGATTGAACCCGGAGGTGGTGGAGGTGGAGGTGGAGGAGGTACAACTGGCTGGTCAAACAACAAAATCAGTCCAGATGCAACATCCGAACTCCGGAAGCGAACAATCGATCTATTTGTTTTGTTGTCCGAATTAAAGTCCTTTGTAGCTCTCAATCTGACGGCTTTTGCAAAAATCCTAAAGAAGTACGACAAGATTACCAACAGCAACCTCAAGCGAGACTACACCGCCAGTCACGTCAGCCAGGCATATCCTTTCAAGAGCGCCACAAAATCCCGGTTGAATGAACGAATCCAGCAAACTGAGCGAGCCTATGCTTTTTTGGAAACCAACAACAACCTTGACCAAGCCATCGATGAACTAAAGGCTCATTTGCGTGAACATATTGTCTGGGAACGCAATACCGTCTGGCGTGACATGGTCGGGCAGGAGCGCAAGGTCCAGACTGTCGGCGTAGGAGAATCCGATATGATGCAGATCAAGACCCCTTGTGGCAGTCTCAAGATCGATCGCGAACAAGCTATCCATACTTTCTTCTTGGTAGCCAGTATCTTGGTATTCGTTATACTATTACAGGTCGAAATATTTGCGCACATTGAACAGAACAGATGCTTTGCCATACTTGTATTTGCCAGTATTCTTTGGGCTGGAGAAGTAAGTCAAAGCTTAAATCATCTAATTAGACTTGCGCGCAAATATCAAAGACATATATGTATATATGTGTATATATACATATGCACACATACAAAAAAAATAGTCGGCAAAAACTAAGCCAAGCTAAAGAAAACTCGACTGAACTATAAATCAAACAAACAAGCAAAAACATTTCCCCTGTTCTTCCCTTCAGAAAATAATAACATTATTATGTTATACTTATAATTTTAGGTGATGCCCTTGTTTGCTACTGCTCTCTTGGTTCCAGTATTGGTTGTCACCCTGCGTGTAATGCGCTCTGAAGATGGAAACTTTACGCGTCTCAGTGCTCCGGATGCAACCAAACGTGTGTTTGCCAGCATGTTCTCACCCGTAATTATGCTTCTGTTGGGTGGATTTGCAATTGCAGGTGCATTAAGTAAGTTTGGCATTGCCAAAGCTATGGCGACATTTGTCTTGTCCAAAGCAGGCACACGTCCAAACCGAGTTTTACTGGTCAACATGTTGGTTGCAACCATTGCCAGTATGTGGATCAGTAATGTGGCCGCACCCGTCCTTTGCTTCTCCTTGATTCAGGTATATCAAAACTATACAAACTTTACTGCCTGCTTTTTTTTTCTTAAAACGGATCAAATGAAGAGATACTCACATTCATATATAGCCTATTTTACGTACTTTGCCAGTCGATTCTCGTTTTGGACCATGTCTTATAATTGGAATTGCCTTGGCTTCAAACTTGGGTGGTATGACTTCACCCATTTCATCTCCTCAGAACATTATTGCCATCCAGAACATGAACCCAGCACCCTCTTGGGGAGTCTGGTTTGCAGTCGCAATTCCCCTTTCGATCATTGGCAATATCATCGTCTGGATGTTCCTCGTCTGGAGTTATGAGCCCGAGAAGCAAACACCTCATATTCACGCCATTCGTGCCTCAAACGATCCTATCAATTCCACCCAGATATATGTTTGCCTAGTTACCCTGATCACGATCATCCTCTGGTGTCTTGCACACACCTACCAAGAGATCTTTGGTGACATGGGTATCATTGCTATATTGCCTTTGATCGCTTTCTTTGGTACTGGCCTTTTGACCAAAGACGACTTTAACAACTTTTTGTGGAATGTTATTATGCTGGCCATGGGTGGAATTGCACTCGGAAAGGCTGTCGAAAGCTCTGGATTGCTACAGGCAATTGCTGTTCAGATCGAAGCCTTGGTTGTTGACATGAATGCTTTCCAGGTTCTGTTTACCTTTAGCTGCCTGGTTCTCGTGATTGCTACATTTATTAGCCATACTGTGGCTGCTCTGATTGTTTTACCTATTGTTGCCGAAGTGGGTGCCAGAATGGATGACCCAAGACCCAGCATGCTGGTGATGGTATGTACACAAAGGGACATTGTGCGATTGTGTGATTGTACGATATTGTGGTACTGATCTGTACAACTACGTTGTTGCTTGGGATTGTAGGGAACTGCCTTCATGTGTTCAGCTGCCATGGGCCTACCTGTATCCGGTTTCCCCAACATGAATGCCATTGCTCAAGAAAATGAACTGGGTCAACCTTACTTGACTACCAAGGACTTTGTTCGCAATGGCATTCCTTCTAGTGTATTTGCTATGATTTGTGTTACTACTATAGGTTATCTTCTTATGACAGTGGTTGGTCTGTAAATTTAGTGATATTTCTTTTTACCCTTTTGTTCTTTCTTTTACCATAATCTATTTTTCTTTTTTTAATTTTCTTATTACTTTTAGACAACTTTTTGTGTAAACCGTTTACCTTGAAATATTTCCCTGGATATTTGCAGCTTTACCTCACCTTACTTTACTTTATATCACCCAATATCCTCCACAAATTTACCTTATATATATATATTTAAAAGCAAAAAGTTGAACTCAATGAGATTACATTTTATTCGCAGCTACTGCTGGTATTACTTCTAACGTTATAATTGGTATTATCGTTATTATTAAGCGACATTACTTATAATCAGTAACTTGATCTGTTGATTGAGGTTATCAACAATTGTACACGTACATATACCAAATAAATGCGCACGCAGAAATAACTTGTTTTAGATCAATAAGTCCTGAAATGTGTCAAGGGTGTGTTTCATTGAATTACACATCAATAGAATAAAGTTATCCCCCAAAAAACTGTCAGAAATAAAGATTAAGAATGCGAATGGGAAAGGGGACCCTTGTTTTCTTATTCTTCTTTTATGTGTGATAATCGCATAGTCGGACCTACTACTATTTTCGTTTCCTTTTTTTGCTGTTAAAATATATGCATATATAAACATGTGTCATTCTCTGAAGAAGTACTTACAAGGCATAAATTTGAAAATTATATTTTTTTATCTTTATTGATAATATTTGGAGAGCGCCCCACCCCCCCCTTTTTTTTTATTCTCTTCTTTGGATCCCTAATCCTAGGAAACCGACATTTTTTGATGGTAGCCAATGTTTCGGTTCTTACAAAATCACCTACATGTGGCTTGTTATCCAAAGTCTAATAATTATACCTGGCCCCTAACGATCCTTTTTGTATAATAAGTCTTCGGGTTAATCCACTGTACCCACCCACATCAGGCTACCCACTCACAGTCACGGCGAGTCTGTTGCTGCAACAATCTGACATGCTTGACTCCCTCCCCCCTTGTCTGGTTAAAACTCAGGAAGGAAGCCAGCTTGGTTGTTCATCGATTGATCATGCCACAAGAAACAATCCATCCTGATTCCAGTGGTATCTGGGTATTCGGCTATGGTTCTCTTATCTGGAAACCACCACCGCAGTACGAGTCCAGGCGAGTAGACTTCTTATCGAATAAAATACAATATTAAAAAATATATTTCTACACACACACAGAAAGAGAGAGAAAAAGAGAGGACCAAACAATTAACATGTAACTTCATTAGAATCGTTGGATACATCAAGGGCTATGTAAGAAGATTCTGGCAGGTGCGTTGAATTTGTATTTCTTATGTAGAACTCCCAAAAAAGAATAAAAAATAGTATATTAAGAATACTAACAAGAGAGTAGCACAGCGAAGATCATCGAGGAACACCAGAAAAACCTGGCCGTGTGGTGACCTTACTTCCCTATGAACAATGGAAAAACTCTGGAGACGAGGTAAAAGAATAAGAAATACATACATACATATATAAGGAGGGCTATCTTTTATTGTTGTTGTTATAATCGTTACATTGTAGTGATATGATTTATTGTATTAATATTTTCAACTTGGATAAAACTCTCTTTAATCATCATAATATATGCATATATAAAGCATGGTCATGATGGCATTACATGGGGTGTTGTATTCAAGATTCCTTCTGACGATGTAGAGACAACACGCGCCTACCTTGATCACCGAGAAAAGGTAAGAAATGTACTTAGACTTATTTCTTTGTACTGTAACAATGTGTTAATCTTAGAGGTAATTTGCTTTTTTTATAACAATTTGGTTAGAATGGCTATACAGTACATTCTGTAGACGTTTACACCGATAAAGACGACAAGGTTCCCGTAGTAGAAAAGGTGCGCTGGCTTTTCTGCTGGTTATAAAAGAGAGAAAGATACGACAACTAACTTTTTCATGAAGGCTCTTGTATACATTGCCACAGAAGACAACGAAGCCTATGTTGGATTTGCACCAGCAAAAGAGATCGCCCAACAGATTCATGACACATATGGTAATATCTAGAGTAGAATAGACTTGCATGTAGATTATATTTTCTTTCGTTATTCTCCTAAGAAGAAGACCATTAATCCATGTGTATACAGGTCCATCTGGCTGGAATGCAGAGTATTTATTAGAGCTTGCTGATGCTCTACGAGAAATTGCGCCACAACACCGCGATGAACACATCGAAGAATTGGCATTACTTGTAAAAGAACTTATACAAAACTCCTCAAAAGACTCATAGAAAATAGAGTACATTACGGGGGGAGGGGGAAAGGGGTCAATTCAGAATCGACCTTTAAATTGACCCCTTTTTTCCTATAGTGGTATATGCTTGATCACTGTAATGCAAGTAATATTTTGAGTTGATCTACGCAAAAATAAAAAAATATAAATAAATCAGTATAAAATACCAATATATACCTTTCTCTACCTAAGTGGATTGAAGGTTGTTTATTTATTTGTGCTTTTTGGAGACATTGGCTTTGGTTAAAGCATCAATCTTATTTTCATTCATTGGAAATTGCATCAAGGATAGGATCCTTCTTTGTTGGATTGCTTAGACTGCCAATTTGATTGTAATTACATGTAATTATTAATAATTGCAAGTTCTTTAAAAGAATCAACCAAAAACATTTTCATTTCTTTGATATTTAATTCATTCGGTGTTGACAGACCAAATCCCTTTAAAAGCCATCAAGACGGACTCAAGCAATCAAGTTAATTTTCTGCACATACTGACCGTCTATTTGAGATGGATTTAGTAGTGGTTAAAGATGACTTCCTTGAAGAAAAATAATAAATACTACTATAGCCTTGATAAATTATATGTGAATTATTACAAGATGCTGTATTGCCGGCTTTGTTAATACGCGGGCATTTAATTCGAGAACTTTATGCGTCACGTAGAATGCGTAACGCCATCGTCACGGAAAGTTAACCATTGTGTGGGTGGGGAGAAAGGTAGTGTAAGCAGGCGTGAAATTAAAATAGGGCAAGAGAAGGATCACCATATTATTAATATTATTATTAATACTATTATTATCTGACTCTTACTGTTTTTATTTTTATTCTCATTTTAAGCTTATTTTGTCTATAATGGTGAGAAAAAAGACCCAAATAAAATCACTATAAGGCATACACACATATATATACTTTCTAAACGTCAACTCACAATCACGACTATATGACAGTTACTTCGTATTCGTTCAAAGGAGGGCATGATTAGAGTCCAAGTCGATCCAAAGGACACATTCGCTACACTGGGTCAAAAAGTATTACCTTTCACTACTCATCATAAACTCTCAAAGTCTAAATATCCTCTTACTTCTGCAGATCGCAGCGGAACTCAAGTTAGACGATGTTTCTACACTCGCATTAGGTGAACAGCCTAATTCTGAATCCGCAACACCAATCTCCCACATGGCCACAAAGACAATTTCAGAAGCTCATCTCCAGTAAATAGAATAATAATAGTATTTAACATTTTTGCTTTGCGAGTAAAGTACATTGTGTTAATTTTAGTATGATTACTGTGTAGACATGGCAGTATGCTCTTCGTGTCTTACAAAGAATCATCACCTCCATCCACAACCTCTACAACTACTACGACTGCTACGACAACTACTGCAAAAGACAGTACACCGACAACGGGCAGCGACGCAGTTAAACAGGACGATATCGACAACTTTTTAGAGAAGGAGCGAGGATTGATTAAACGTTCCAAGGATACCAAGTTGTAAGACGTATAGTACATTCAAGAAAGAAGTAAATGGAGTCATTTAAGAATTTGGTCGATTGATTAAATAGTTGCCGTCATGGTGCTCATGCAATGTGTGATTATTGCATGCCTCTCGAGGTAAAGTATATATTTATAGCTTTATTACTCTTACTGTACGTTGGTTATCTGTACAATGCAACTCACATTTATTCTCTTTTTAAAAAAATTATTTGTGTGTACTCGCTTGATCGATATATATGTATGTATATTTTAGCCATACGATGCAGGTTATTTGGAAGAAAACAAAATCAAGCACATGTCGTTCCACTCGTACTTGCGTAAAATAGATGCTGCGCAACAAACAAAAGCCCCTTCAGCAACAACACAGCAAAAGTTGCCACTTCTAGAAGAGGCCCATTACACTGTCAAGGTACCTTGTACAGGTGCCCACGCTGCGTGGCCCGAGGGTATCTGCACAAAATGTCAACCGAGTGCAATCACACTGCAACGCCAGACCTACCGTATGGTAGATCATGTAGAGTTTTCATCGGCTTCTGTTGTAGATAACTTTTTGAATGCGTGGAGAAAATCTGGGTGCCAGCGGTTTGGCTACCTATATGGCCGCTACGAACCCTATCTGGATGTTCCTCTGGGTATCAAGGCAGTTGTTGAGGCTATTGTAGAGCCTACTCAAGAAGACCACGTGGATGGTATTTCTGTTGCCATGCCATGGGCTGAGGAAGAGCAAGTGAATAAGGTAGCTGCTGCGTGTGGACTTGTCCAGGTAGGAATGGTGTTTACGGATCTGGTTGATGATGGTTCTGGTACAGGAAAGGTACTTGTCAAGCGTCATGGTGACTCGTACTTTTTGTCATCCCAAGAATGTTTGTTTGCAGCAGAGATGCAACGCCGTCATCCCAATATAACCCGGCAGTCAGCTACTGGGCACTTTGGGTCCAAATTTGTGAGTTGTGTGATTTCAGGGGACTTGGAAGGAAATGTGGATGTTTCGGCATACCAGGTTTCCAATAGTCTGGTTGCAATGCACGAAGCCGGAATTGTGGAGGCTAGTCGCAAACCATCAGTTATGCGTGTCAAGGAATCCATTCCTCATGAGCGATATGTGCCTGAAGTGTTTTACAAGTATAAAAACAAGTATAATGTGGTTGTTAAGGAGTCTGCCAAGCCTACCTTCCCGGTGGAATATCTCCTTGTCAATGTAAGCAATAGCTAAACCGATAAATAGAAAGGAAAGGGAACTGTAATGTGTGTGTGTGTGTAAAGAAATATTTGAATATTAATTAAAAATTATCTTGATTTCGTGTTTATTACACTTTAGGTTACACATGGATTCCCTCAGATCCCTTCACCATTATTCCAAGCTTCTGGGTGGAATGAGCTGGCCGGAGGACAGTCAAAGACGGCTGCACTGGCTAAATACTTGTCAAAAACAGATGGAGATCTTGCCCAGAGTCTGAATGATTTCAATGTATTGTGTGCCATTAAATCGACTAATGTGCTGAGTGATGAGGAGTTTGGGCTATTGTGTTCAATTGCAACCCAACCTGGCCAAAGTACATTCGAGTTAGAACACACTTCTGGTTGGAAAACACTGAAAATGTCTCTTGGAGAACCAGGTAAGAAGAAAGAAAATAAATGAACTATAAAAGCTAAATTTGGAGGGTTTTGTTGTGCCTGAATTTCACTAAATTAATTGGTATTATTTTTAATTTAAAACAAAAAAAATGTGTTTGATAGATATCTCGCCACATTATAGCCAGCCATCGTCTCATGGCTCAGGCGTACCAGCGGCTGTTCAAGCTCGAGTAGCATGTCGCTACTGTACATATTCGAATCCCGGAGGACAGGAAAATTGTGATATGTGTGGACTTCCTTTGTCTGATTAAAACAATGCTTCTTATTCTTCTTCTTTTCCTTCCTTTTTCTAATATCTTCTTATGATAATAAACCAACTAACCTGAGGGCAAAGAATGGACTTGACTTACATTAATCACTGTGTAAATTAGCTGTTTTGACAATGCGAATATCATCTTAGTTCAAGGAAGCCAAATCCTACCAGATCAGGAAATGGCCCCGCATAAAGTGAGATTTAGTTTAAGCCATGTGGCAATTCTCCAAAAGTATCAAATTCAACACCACCCTGTGCCATGGTGTGTAACCTGAATAAACGCGCCCGTCTGTTTTATTAGTGAAGAGTATGAAATGAATCCAATCGGCTTTCTTTCTCTTTCTCTCTTTCTCTCTCTATATATTTTTTATTTTATTTACTTTGTTTTGTTTTGTTTTATATTTATTCTTATTTCTATTATCTATCTACACTTACCAGCATATGTCCACTATGGTACCTAATTCTCGCATTATCCCACCTTCAAAAGACGACCACCACCATCGCCCTTCACAAGACAGAAAGACAATGTTTGCACGATTTGGGCATGCCGACATCAACCAGTCTCATCCCCGAACCACTCGCTCCATTAACGATAACCAAGATCACTACGAAACAACCGATCATGACACTAGACACAAGACCTCATCTCTCGAAGGATCATTAGATGACCATCATCGCAAGGTATATTCCTAGTCAGTATTCTTAATTCAAAAGCGCTTATTTTAACTTTCTCTACTAGCCTAACACAAAAGGCACTCTACTAGGCTTTGGTCGTCTATTTAAGAAATTTGGAATGGTAACTTCAAAAACATAATAGTTACAAAAGAAAATAAAAATATATAATTACTCCAAAACAGGCAGTAGAAGAAGATATTCTGGATTTACAACCTCAGGTTCGACCTATACCAGTAGCCAGTCCTGCCTCTCACAACTCTATCAGGTCGTCTCGCATGCATCATAATATTCCACTCGCACCTCCTCCACCCCAGAGTCTTTCGAGCCCAATCCTGACCCCCGAACCCCCAACTCTAACACCAGAACCACCAATACAAGCCGACTATCGCTCCCGTACACCATCTGTCTACAAACAACGATCAAGCTATAGAGACACTTTACCTCAGATCCCAATCACAGCTTCTATATCCCAGCCAGTTCCGGTAACTACTGCCTGTCCCTCCTCACCAGAAGAACAGCCTTCCCGGTGGTCTCAAGCATCTACACGCAAATCATCAGGATCATATTCTATATATAGTACTTTTGCGGAATCTTATCATTCCACAGACATTGCATATATTGAGCCAAAAAATGGAGATGAAAAAGACGACGACGATGAGGATGAGGATGACTCAAATGAAATTATTGTAGCAGAAATAGAAGAAAACGAGGCTCGAGGCCAGGAAAGCAAAAACGGCAATGAAGAAGAGGAGGATGAGGAGGAAGATACGGCTGATACACCCACCCAGAAACAAATTGATAAAAAAACACTTGCAGAGATTGTTCAACAAAATGTCAATCCGCGCCATGGGGCACGTCTGGTACCTGATTCCCCTGACGGAAGTGACTCTGACGAAAACGTTGATGATGATGATGACGATGACGATGACGACGACGATGATGATGATGATGATTTGTTTGTAGATGCTACAGGGCCATCTCAGGAGGATGTGGAACGGGAGAAAAAAGAGGCAACCTTGGCAAAACGGCTGAGTGGTGGACATTTTGGTAGTGCGGGTGGACTGATGTTTAGTGTAATGCCCAATCCAAATAGTAAAATCCAACAAAGACGCAACAGTCGTCCGCCTGAGGATCTTGCAGCAGCGATGCTAAATTGGAAAAGGCAAAGTGGAAGTGCTCCGAAACGACAAATTAATCCTTCAAAGAGTTTTGCCGAGGAAGTACCTTTACCGCTCCCACCTTCATCTTCTGGTGCAACTAGTTCCACAAGTGACTCCCCTACTTCTCTGCCTGCACAAGTTTCTAAAGTCAAGACTAGCGGAAGTACCAATACGATTCCAATGTTTATTTCCGTTTCTGCTCCTACATTTACTACTGCTACTGCTACTGCTACTGCTACTGCTACTGTTACTAGTTCAACCATCAATACCACTTCTACAAACACAAACACCACTCCGTCCGTCGTAAAAATCCCGGAGATTCATCTCCCGATTCAACATCAGCCTCTACCCCCAATTCCAAGCAAAGAGAATCTTACCCATGAGCGTGCCGGATCACACAGCTATCTAGATGTATTTCTGCAAGAATCTTGGACACACCAGACTAGCCATGTTGCACTTGTGAGAGATCCACGCACAAATACATCTCCTAGCGATTCCAGTATTAGTACAAACACTACCACAAGTGAATCGTCGATCGAAAATTTAGATGCCGATACAGAAGCCAAAGAGGCTGCCAAACGGCTTTGGGAAGAAGATGCGACATTTGTGCCCAAGGAGCGTATGGCAGAGTGGTTAGGTCAAACAACAAACAGCAAGGCATTGTATTACTATCTTAATAACTTCCAATTCTCTCGAATGCGCCTTGACGGAGCCTTTCGGTAAGTTAAAAAAAGAGACATATGGACAGATAGACGCAAATAAATAGGCAAAGAAACAATGACAATGATAATGACAATGACAATGCCAATGACAATAATTCGAATAAAATCTTTTATATTATATATATATATATATATTATTTAGTAAATTGTGCAGTAAGCTTTATTTTAAAGCCGAAGCTCAGCAGATTGATCGTATTCTAGAAGTGTTTGCCCAACGATACTGGGCATGCAATCCAAGATGTATATTTGGAAGTGCAGGTATGCAAATATATATCAATTGATACCTCACGCCCCAAAACATATTATTAATATATTTATTAAAAATGCATTAGATATTGTTTATGCTGTGGTTTACTCTCTTTTGCTTCTTAACACTGATCTTCATGTGGCACAAGGAAACTATGCCCGAATGACTCGACAAGCGTTTGTAAAGAACACAATGAGCACAATTCACGAACAGAAAATAAGTGACAACAAACAACGTCGTGGAGTTTCTGACGAAAAAGCGTGGGAGGCAGATATGGAAATATGGCTCAAGGTAAACAGTAGTAATATTAATAATTTAAAATAAAGTAAAGCGTTTCTGTTACATTAGTACGAAGTTACTTATTATAATATTTTAGGATATGTATGTGTCAGTAAAACACCACCAAATCTTACAACCACTATCAGCACCTGGTCATACTCTCGAGAAGCGAAGCAGTATTTTAGGTGGAAGGCGTGTTGCCGACATGAAGCGTAGTGTTAATGGGATGATTCGCAAGAGCACGCGCGAAAGCACTTTACCAGAAGACATACAGCTCAAAACAAGCGTTAGTGCAGCTGTTATGCGATCATCTTCGCCACCTCCACCACCCCGTTCTCCACGCCGAGACTCATTTTCTTCGGTTGCCTCGGCTACTTCGATGGGATCTTTTGTCACCACTCGCACCTTGAGTCAGTCTCGAAAACTGACGCCACAGCCCCCTATGGTTCAATTTATGCACACTCATGGCTCGGCCTTGTTTGCTTCCCAGCCGCCTTATCTCAAAGAAGGTGTCTTGATTCGCAAACATTTACTAGAGAGTGCAACACACAAGGCCAAGCATCGTGAGTGGAGAGAGATCTTTGTGACAATTGGCCAAGGAGAGATCAAAATGTACGCTCTTCATAACTCTGGAGAAGTTGAAAGACGGTCGATGCTGCGGGCCAGCAGTGCAAGCTTTACCAGTTTTGCTGATTCTATTACCAAACAATCTGCGACAGCCTCCTTTTCTAGTGGGCAAGTGGGGAATAAATGGGCCGTAAGTCAACAACCAAATTTTAAAGACATTTGATATTGTTGGGCTGTTTTTGTGTTGTTTTGTTTAAAAAAGTCTCACTATTTTTTTATTATTATTTCAGTCTCATTCACAGCTATTGGGTACAATCCAATTTTCTCACACACTCTCTAATGTCTTACCACCTCCTGGATACAACCGCCAAAGACCTCATGTTTTTGCTATTCAGCAGCCTAATGGAGGAGTGTATTTGTTTCAAGCTGCCTCACAAGAACAAGTAAATGAGTGGGTAGCCACAGCCAACTACTGGGCTGCACGCGAGAGTAAAGAGCCTCTTCCTGGTGGTGTAAGCAACATGGAGTATGGATGGAATTCATGTCTCAACGACGTCTTTCTGGATCTCGACACAATTGAGCGTGTTCCTACCGGAAGTGCTCTGTCTGATCCTGATGCTGTGACGATTTATGATTGGAAACCACCTGCTCCACCAATGGTTGCCAGTCCTCTTAACGAAAAAGAGCAGTACGACTCTCTTCAGAAACATCTCTCGACACTCAACAGTGATATTAATGAACACCGTGAATTAAAAAAGAAGATTCTTATAAAGGTGAGAAAACAAGCATACATATATACTTGTTTAATATAGCTTTTTACCAGTTCTTCTTCTTTACTTTTATCTTTATTACAAAAAAAATGATAATGATATTAATATTAATATTATTATTTTTTCAAGTTTCCTGCAAAGAGTCAGAACCACGCAAAGGTGTTGTCCAACTGGGAATCAAAATCAAAATACATGCTGCACGAAATCATCAAGTACCAAAACTATTGCGACGCCCTTGAAAAAAGCATGGATAAACGCAAGGAAATGTATGAGTCTGAGAGATCACATGCGGATAATGGCATAGACAATGATACCATTCAAGAAATTGAAGAATAATACTACCTTACTTTATCTTGTCTTATTCCTTTATTCATTGATATAGATTATTTATTGATGTTCATTACAAATATCCTCTTCCCTTTCACCTCTTTTCTTTATTTCTATTTACCTATTTACCTATTTACTCACTTACCTACCTATTTACCTATTTATTTATTTATCTATTTATTTACTTCTTCAGCTCAATAATTCCTAATCTTACAACTCGCATTCACACTTAAAATTTTACAAGGTTTCTTCCCTTGATTCTTTCTCTTTGTCTATGTTGCTATAAGCATATAAACATATATATTATTCATACACTTTATTTCGTTATATTAAAATAAAAGCATTTAATGTATTCTTTTCTTTTCATACTCTTTTCTAGTGGTCAGTTAATATCCAGTGGTCTAAAATATTAAGCACAGTCCCACAAACAGTGTGTTATGAAGTGTAGAATACAGCAATAAAATATGTATTGGTGCCGTACTTACTAATATTATCATCGTTAGCATGGCAGTATATAAATTCTTTAGATACAAGAACTTTCAATATTGTGCTTATACCATAGTAGAACTCTCCTCCAAATCTCAAGCCACACTTTCTCTCATAAACTACCAATTAACCTCATCCTACAAACTTTTGGCTTGATTTGATTTGATTTAGTTACTGAAAAGAACGAAACGATAGAAAGAAAGAAAAAAGATTATTAAGAGACCGACTGGTTGGAACGTCTTCTTTTGGACAATCTCTAAAACACACACATACATTCACTCACTCACACTTTCACATTATGGTCATCTTGGACGATGCCGTGCTTAACAGCGACCCAGACACTGTACTATCACAAGCTAGTATAGCTCAGGTACGGTCCCTTGAAAAAAAGACACGGTAATGAGAATATATTGAAGCCTTTCAACTTTTTTATACTTTGTTTTTTAAAGTTTTCTACTATTATTATCTATTTCTTTAAATACACACCCACACACATATATATATTGCTGATTAACATGTTTGATTAGAGTGGCAATTGAGACACAAAAGAAAGAATTACGAGCCAGAGTTGGGTGAGTATATAAAATTGGGGTTTAACGATGAATACAACAAACTCATTATATTTTCCAACGACTACATGATCAACTGTATGTACATTGTTATTGCTCCTGTTCTAGTGAACAATATCTAGATCTCATCTCAGCAGCTGATTGCATTATTGCAATGAGCAAGAATGCTAACAAGATACAAGAAAAGTTGCGACGAATGCAATCAGTGTGTGATGGTCATGCTGTGCGACAAAAAGCAGCTCTTGTACGGGACAGTCACCCGGTTACAGGTAATATATATATATATATATACATGCATATATACATAGATAAATGCGTATATGTGTGTATGGTATGTTTAAAGATACAAGTAAAATAAAAAGAGAAAATAGCTATTAAATGTTTGTATGTATGTATGTATGTATATTTATCAACTTAAATTTAAGGTCGACAACAGCGTCCAGTGTACACATTGGCTGCATTAATTAAGTCACTGGCAGACGTACCTGAACAAGTAAGCTTTAGAGAATTTTACGTTTCGTACCCACCTACACACGCACGTATATACATAATTACTATTATTATTACTGTTACTGTTATAATAAAGCAATTTTGGAGAGAGAAAAGCAAGATTCATGAATTGAAGATGAAATAAACATTAGTGGATGAAAACCGCAAGATATAAATAAAATACCAAAATCGTTAAATACAAATATATGCACGCATATGTATATACACACGTACCTTACAACTGTTAGATATGGCACGCATTAGAACATCACCGATATCTACAAGCAGGCCGATTGTACACACTCGCAAAAGTAGTTCATGATTACCTCTTGGAAGAATCTGACTGCAAACCTGTTGATACAAATGTAAGTTAAAATAGAAATAGAGCGATAGAGAGAAAATAAGCGTACGATTGGATTTTTTCTTCTTTGGTAAAATGTATATGTATATTTATACTTATATGGTTGTAATCAGGCTGCGTTTCCAGTTATTCGCCGCCAATGGGATGCCATAAACTTCTTTATGCCTCAGATTGTGCACAAAGCCACACTTCATTTACGAGTTACAGAACAATCTGGTGAAGTAAGAAAGAAAATTCTGGCTATTGTATATGTAAAACAGAAAATTAACGAACAACCTAAATTCATTTTCTGTGTGTGTGTGCTGGTATAAAAGCATGTAGCAGAAGACCTTTTGGTATTAATGCTACTGGATCAAAGGACTTATACAACAAGTCTAGAAGAACTGTTTAGGATGCGTACTCAGGGAATTAAAGACACAATCCATACTTCTCTTAAGTCTTCTGTAGCCGAAACAGCTGAGCAGCGTCTTGGTTCCCATTTGCGAGACATCATATACGCCATCCAACGCACGCTTGCACACATTGACACTATTGCGTTTACTAGCTCCCCCAGCGCCTTTGAATTATATGCCCGCGACATGGAAACAAATTTTTCTCTTCCAAACCCTTCGTCTCCTAACAATACCCCCTTGCCTGCGATCACGTCTGTATTTTCGCCTAGTACAAACGCGCATCTCTTGGTACGATACTTGCCAGAATCGGTACAGCAGTACACGCCCACATTGGCAGATGATCCTTTGGATCTTGGCTCAATCCGGCAGATGGCTGAAGAGTGGCTTAAAGAAATACAAAATGTACTGACAAGCCCACTACCGGAAATGCTTGGGCCTCTGGATACCCAGCACAAGCTGGTGCAGGCTCGTTCAAAGGTGTGGCAACTACTTGAATCTCAAGACTCGTCTTGGAAGCAAGTATGTTCCCGTGTACTAGGTCACTCTTATTCGTTGTGGGATTGCCTGTTTAAAGATTCGTTCGATGGGCATGCAAAACATTTGATTGACAAAGCTCTCAAAACCTTGTCCGATCAGCCCACGATCATTCTTTCACCATCTCTGGTCACTAAGCAATGTAAGGAGACAGGGAGAAAGTTGAGAGAAACTCATTCTCAGTTT
Source organism: Phycomyces blakesleeanus NRRL 1555(-) (assembly GCF_001638985.1). Classification (NCBI taxonomy): domain Eukaryota; kingdom Fungi; phylum Mucoromycota; class Mucoromycetes; order Mucorales; family Phycomycetaceae; genus Phycomyces; species Phycomyces blakesleeanus. Next base: position 1,070,441 of record NW_017265135.1, on the reverse strand, counting down.
TTATTTTCCTTCCAAATCTCCCCACCCCCTCTCAACTGTAGCGCAAGGTTGTCTCATTATCTGCATATGTATCTGTGTGTTTGTTTGTTTGTTTCTTTTGCTAGGTGGAGATTTCTCAACATCCCTCTGGCCTTCCAATAAGTCTCGGTCCGCAGCATCCGATAGTTTGCTGAGTCTATCTTCTGTTGCAGACATGGGTGCATTCAAACTTACTCTCACCAAGTTGGCCCAGGGCGAGACTTCGTGGATTGAGCAAGGATATAATGCGTTTGAGACTACGTTGGACACTATCCGTAAAGACCAGGAGGCTCATGCATCATTTGCCAGCCAAGACTCGTTTGATGCTAAAAAGTAAGGCAAGATATGTTTTCTTAGTGTTGTTGTTGATGTTGCTACTGTCTTGCAATAATCCAATCATCTAAACCATTGACTTTATCTTGCGCCTTTCCTTTTTGTTTTGTTGATGACTAAGGAGTACTCAGCAACTCTGGTCTTACTTTCAATCAAACGTTATACAAGCCATATCTCAATATTGCTCAAGTCTACGTGCCTTATTAAACCAAGTAACCGAATGGAAAGACAACAAGAAAGGTAAAAAAAAATTAAAAATTAAAATTTGATCACTAAATAATAATAGCGATAATAACAAAGTTTCAAAATGTACATATATATGAATGTGTTTATTCGCTTAGCGAGTGATGCATCATTATTGATCGGTAGATTGGCCCGGTCTTTGGCTCAGCATTCCCAATCTCTTCCATTGGCCCTCACCACTCTTTCAAGCCTTAAGCTTCGTAGTGCAATCGATAAAGGTAAAATATAGTACATACAACCTTCAAACGTCATTCCAAGATCTCCTTGAAACCATTTTTTAAAAATAAAGCCAAGAATATATAAATGTGTAATTGCCATTATAATATTGTATACTAAATACTAAATACTAAATTAGATCCAAGCTACACTGGTCTGCAAAATGATTTTATGCGGTTATTCGAGGAGGCGCATACTCCCTGGGTCAAAAGGGTGGCTAGTTGTTTTGAAATATTGGTTGATGGGGCACTCAAGAATACAGCATGGGATGATCACTGTGCAGCAGTTATGTTGTGGGAAGACACAGAAGAGGACAAAGAAGAACAGAGAGAGGGCCCTTTACCAAGCCAGGCAACACACCCAACTGTACGGGCCCTGTTTAGTGTTTGTGAGGAAATGCAACGTATCCAGATGATGCTGCTGAACAAAGTAAGTTCTCCATATACTTATTTTCGCTTTTGTTTTTAACTTTGATTTTTCAATGCTACAGAAGGTTGTACAGACGCTTGTTAATCAATTATTAGCTGTATTGCAAGAGACACTTGATGTGTTTTTGGAAGATCGAGTAATGACAGAAAGAGGTGCACTCCAGTTGATGTTTGATTTACAATTCATGGGATTTGTACTACGCCAAGGAGGACGGCTTAATCTTGATAACGTTAAGAAACATGTAAGATTTCTTTTATCATCATTAGTAATATATATATATACCTGTGTGTGTGTGTGTGTTTGTTTGTAAAGCTTACGTTTTATTTTATATGTCCATCGTAATACTTACTCAATTGATTGACTACAAATAATGTTTAGATTGATCCAATCAACTGGGCTGCATTTTCTCCCCACTTTGATGTTCGGATAGAGCGGTTTTATTTAAAGCAGACATTGTTCTTGCACACACTTGCATGCTCCAATGGAGAAATATTTGAGAGGTAAGCAAATTCACGTATATAATGAAATGTAGAGTTTATAGCTATGTGTAGCAGCAATAACTTACCATCTATTTACTCGGGGATTATTTGAATATTTAATCTGTTATATTTTATGCTTTATGATTTGTATAGTAACAAGGCAGTAACCAAAGGACTGGTCCAGCAGAACCAACCCAATGTACTTCCTATGGTCTCCACAACCACTCGATTTACACTCTTACCTATAGGTCAATTGACCCATGCCTCTAGAGCATGGTAGAGAATAGTAATCTCCTTACACCTACACATAGATGCATTTCTTATAAGAATGATCTTGATCTTTATTTTCTTAAATCATATTTTTCAGTTACCTGTTTGCTTGTGAAGGGGATGGTGACAATATAATAATCACATGATTATTTTTCTTTTCTTTTTTTTTCTCTGCCTTGTATTATAAATATTCTATATATATATACTGGTTTGAGATAAGTCAAAATAAAATAAAACAGAAAAAGAGGCTTAAATGCTGTGTAAATGAAAATCATAAATGAAGTGCATAATGATCCAAATCAAGAATATTTGTATTTTGTAGTTATATTTATAAAGAGAAATTATATATTTTTGGAATGAATTATGATTATGTACATATATAGACTTATTTTATAGGAATACAAGACCAAGTATCAGAATAACCAATACAACTACATAAAAGCAGCTTTGTAAAAAGACGTTGAAGATAATAATAAGAAAATAGACTAAGGTATTTTGGAAACACAATTACACTCGCCAGCTATTACTATTAGCTGTTGTTGTTTATTCTTTAAAGAAAAATGAAAAAGGGGGTTTGTAGAATATTACCTGTGCACTTAATTTGAATTATAAATATACATACAGATATATGGCTGGGTATAGGTGAAGATGTCGTACACGATATATTATTGATGTCTCAAGATCATGGATATCAAAAATATATATGTACTAAAAAAAAGCTAATGGAACACCTTGCAGTACAGTTGCCTTCAAAATTCTTGTTTCAATGTAGTCGATGTAGTCAATGCATTCGAAAAGACCAAATTAGTATTAGTATTTAATACATTTGATTTATAGAAATTACAGGTATAAAATCAAAAGTGCAATACCAGTAATAAGAATAAAATATTTGAAAATATCATTCTGTTGAACATCTTTTCTTCTTCTTCATCTTTATCATCTTTTATTCTATAAATACATATAGCCCATATAATCAAATGAAGTGGCTCATCTCTGTGCTCTTGGTACTATCTGCTGTTATCTCTACTCAGGCAGTCGATTTACCAAATCTCCGTACACTACACAACGGTAAGAGTTTGTAAACCAAAACAATAGAAATAGTATTATTACTTTGTGTAAACACACATTGGATTTGGCAGAGTAATATCCCTACACTTATTTATATGCCTTTCATTTATAGAATGCTCACAGAATCTGGTTTGTTTGGACGGCCTTTATTGTCGACGTTACAACGGGGCTGTGTACGGTACCTGTGAACAACCATGAAAAAAAAGAAAAGACAGGCATATGAACACTCAAATCCATTCCAAATCCATTCCAATCCAAATTCCAATTCCAATTACACTCGGTTCAGTCCAATTGAAACCAATTGAAGCCAATTGAAGAAAGTTAAACCCTCTTTTGTTCTTCTCTCTTTCTTCCTTTTCATAATGTTACGTTTGAATATATTTGATTCCAGGTTTATATAAAACCACAAACCAAAATCACACTCATTTCATTTATTAATTTATTTTTGTTTTTATGTTGATCAAGAGGAATATAATTAATGCTCTTATAAATATATAATATTTGAAATATAGGTAGATTGTATATATGTGTGATTATAAATCTATAGAATGGAATCTACGTATATAATTTACTATTTTCACACACAATAGAATCTGTATTTCCAAACCCAATATAATTTATTTATTTTTTTGGTTAATAGTTTACCATGCCCGGGAACAATCCTGTCTATAAAATGCTAAATATATATATATATATATATATCTAAAAAAAAAATATTTCTACTTTAAAAAGACTATTTATATTGCCATAAAAGCAAGTAATGCTCGGGTTTAGCCTGAATTTATATTCTCTGCCTATCTCTCTATAGATTTCTTACACACATACACACCTGTGCAGATAGATGTGTGCCTATGCCGTGGGTCTGTAGAAGGAGAATAGGAGAATACATACACATATACTTATAAGTATGATGATGATGATGATCAAGATATCCCGTCAAATCATTTACGCATACACAATTATAAGAGCTGCTTTAAAATAATATTAAAATTAGTAAACAAAAAAAAGGAGTAAACAATAAATAAATAAATAAAATAAAATAAAAACATTCACGACAAATATACATACAGTAATTTATCATCTCATAGTTTGGCAGGTAAAAATATAAAGAATATATAAATATATTTTATATATAAAAAGAAGAAAAGAAATAAAGAAGGTATTGTCATGCTTGTAACACAAAAAGAAAAGAAAAGAGAGAAAGCGAGAAATAAATAGAAACAGCTGTGTAACGATACCGCGGGTTGTACAGGACCACAAAAGCTGAGTAACTCTGGGAGAAGTACAAAAATGACATCTGTACATTACTCTGGGTAAACCACTTACAAGCACATCAAAAAGAAAAGAAAATAAAATAAAGGAAGAACATTATTTCAAATACGGCATTCAAAATATAACTATGTCTATAAGCTTTCTATCTATTTAGCTATAATATTTTAGTCATTCAATTCAAAATAAACAAATAGTATATAATATACGCTGCGCTGCGCAAAGATATATATTTAAAAACGTAAACATCTGTATGTGTAGCGTGTAAAGAGCTCAGCAAAAAAAATCAAACAGTGTGTGTAAATACAGACAGACAGACAGACATATACGTTGAATTAAATTCTTTATTTTATAATGGCAATTATGGTTGGAAGAAACCAAAAGAAAAAAGAAAGAAAGATATAATTTTATATATATTTATATATATATATTATTGTGGTTTAAAAGATTAGAGCTGTTATGAAAACTACAGATCTTAAGACAGCCAAAGAGCTGTGGCAATAGCAACAAGAGTAATGGACCCAGAAACAAACAGATTAGACGCTCCACTGTCAGTGGAAGCACTCTTGAGACCTTCAGCTGAGGAAGCGGAATCTGACTGTTTGTCGGACGAGTCAGCAGCAGAGGATGATGCAGAGGATACAGCAGAAGGAGCAAGAGACAGGACGGGAGTAGCTGAAAATGATTGAGAAGCAGCAGATGAAGCAGAAACAGGAGTAGAAGTAGTGATATTGTTGGCTTCGGTGGGGTAGACCCAGTTTTCTTCCCAGTAAGGCTGCGAAATGTTCATGCAAGCGTGAACCGAGACGACGTTGAATACTTGCTGGAGCTTAGGAAGCCACTTCTCGGTCATGGAAACAGTAGAGTTGTTCAATTCATGTTCGAGAACAATGTGACCACGCTTGTTGTCCTTGCCGCTGTTTCGAGCATCGATCCAGCCTTGGAAGTAACTGTCGACCTTACTGGGAGCCAGGTTTCCTCCACCTTCTCCGGGCATGTCCCAGTCGTTGGTGTCTTCGTCCCAGAGAATGGTGCGCAAGCCCATTTGCCAGGCAATTGCGCGTACACGATCGTCGACATCACCATATGGAGGGCGCCAGCAGCGAGAAGTAATACCGGTTGCCTCCTTGATGGCACGCAGAGTCCAGTAAAGTTCGGCAACGACCTGGATATTGGACTGGGAGGTCATCTGGGGATGGGACCAGGTGTGAACGCACAGAACATGACCATCGTTGAGGGCACGCTGGGCGGCAGCTGGGAAAGTTGCAACATTGGAACCAATGTAGAACAAGGTCGACTTTTGGTTTGTGGTGGCCAGGAAGTTGTAGAGATTTGGCTCGGCGTACTTGTCAACGGCTGAGTTTCCGGTTGGGTTGAACGGACCGTCGTCGTAGGTCAGGCCCCAGTCGCCAGCGTTGGGGCAGTAAGAGATGTCACTTGGCAGATATGTGACCTTTGGATCGACACAGTTGGTGTCAGACCACCAGCAGTATGGATCAGTGTTTTCGTCGTAGCCTGCAAAATCAAGATCACCGTTTGACTTTGCCTTGTGGGTTGATGCGGCCGGCACATGGTCCCAGTCGATTGCATTGAAGACAGCCTGCACTTCGGCATGGGTTGTCGATGGAGATGTCCAGGGTTCAGGATAGACTGTGAGATCAAGCGAGTCATGGGAGAGTGTTGAAGTTGTGTCTAGAGGACCGGTTGGATAGCCGCTGAGGACGTTTGAAGGCTTGGGGAAATCAGGCAGCCAAGTAGGAGAAGCGACAGCCAGAATTCCAGATGATGTTGGGGTTGCTGCCGAGACAAATGAGCCAGTAGCAAGTACCATGGCACCAATAATTGCGAGTTGCATGATATATATATATATACGAGTGTGTATGTATGTATGAATATGTATAAGTATTTATATGTATAGTAAATCAACAAGAAGAAGAAAAAGTATGAAAATATAGAAATATAGAAATTAGAAAAGAAAGGTAGCTAAACGATGAATATATATATATATATATATATATTATTTTTGTTACAAGACAGATAAGAGGATATCCTTTTTATAGCTTTTTATTATATTATACTATAGAGAATATGATATTTATAATACTTTTTTATACTTTTTTGTATTCAATCTGTCGTGTAGCTTTTAAGTAATCGGACGTGAAGATGGCTTTTTTTTTTATTTTATTTTCTATAAGTGTATAATAATAATAGTTTTCATATTCTATTTCTGTTTCAATTTATTATATACATATACATGTTGTTTGTTTGTGTATGTGTCTGTGTGTCTGTGTTTTCTCCGGCTATTGTCTATGAGTTTAACCGCCAAAGATATTTACAGAAATAATATATACTGGAATATTGGTCAGTACAGTGGGATAAAACGGACAAAAAAAGGAGAACAAAAAAACCCATTTTTTTTACTGAGAGTTAATGAATGATATAAACATAAACATAAGATAAGCATAAAATAGACCCAAGCTTAGTCATTGATAATTTATCTATTTTTGAATTCAAATAAGTATTATTTATGTATATAGGTTGACGGGTTAAATAGAGCTACATACAAAGCATCAATTCATTCCCTTTATTATCACTTTAAGTAAAAACAAGTAGACAAGTAGATTTCTAGAAAGCATACATTTAAAAAAGACGTAATAATTAGGGGTGCTTATTTCTGGATTCTACACAATAACCCATTAGATATTTAAGTATTTATACTATTCATACTTTATGTTTCCTTTCGTGGGTAAAATATTTAACTTTGTATTTTTAGTTTTCTTTTGTACATATATATATATGTATATATATATATATATGTATATATATTCCTATAGAGTTGAGTTGGTACTTGTTTCTTTTTTTAATACCCAAACTAGGATATATTCTTTTCTTATTTTTGTATTTTACCATTTTTATTGATTTATATGTATTTATACCCAGAAATAAACAAACGTACATGTATATATATAAATGAAATGACGAAACATATATCTTTACTTTTTTTTATAAATGACAAACTCGCTTAGAAATATTTTATATATTTATATATATAATCAAAAACAAAGAAACATATTGAGGCTGCAATATTTTGTATATTTGAATGGCTCCGATTCAACAAACTGAAAACGATATACAAGCATATAGATACATAAATATGCATGTAAGCATGTTAATGTGTTGATATCTAATAGAGGCATATAGTTTAAGCCGCTTGCGTTTCCTTTTTTTTTAAAAAAAAAATAAGAAAAAAATATTTATTCGATATAAGCTATTTTACAGTCACCTTTTTGTTTTTATAAAAAGAAGAGAAAATAAATAGAGAAAAATGTGAAGGTTTAAAAACCCTAAAAAAAAATCCAATTGTTTAATTTTTAATTTTTAATTTTTAATTCTTAATTATTTGTTCGTTGTTCGTTGTTATTTGTTATTTGATGGCGCATGTGCTGGATTTTAAGAGCTGCGACTTCTCTAGGCGAGAATTTATATATATACTATTATAAACAGGAGGCTGAAAAATCAAGAATCAAAAAAAAAAATCTGAAAAGAACAGTATCCTGGGTGGAACATACAGAGAATACTAAAATAGGAAAACCATGTGCAAGATAGCTCACAAAGGTAACAAAGTAAAAAAATAAAAAGAAAGAGGGAGGCACAAAATGGCGGTCGTCTAAAACAAAACAAAAAAAAAAGCTATAAATATGCTAAGCGTGTATTTTTATTCTTTTTATATAAAATAAAAGAATAAAAAAAAGTTTAGTCAGGTTGGTTGGGAGGGGAGAAATCAGAAGTCATAAAGAAAGAAGAACAAAAAAAAATCGGCTATGGATGAGGTAAAGTATGATTGATGTAATTTCCACACAAAGACAGTAACAGTAACAATAACAGAAACAGAAACGTTAAAAAGATAAATAAATAAATAAATAAAATGAACAGGTACAAAACCATTATTATTAGTATTTGTATTATTTAAAGTAGTCGTGAGGTGCATATTTGAAACGCGGTCTATTACTATTACTGTTACTATTATTGTATAGAAGAATAAAATAAAATAAATGAAAGAGAGGACAAAACCATTGATGTTTATATAAATGTGTGTACGTGTCACATCAAGGTACTGGGTCAATCTCCGGGACTCCCGAGCGATATGAGCTTTAGCGTGTGATTCGATCATCAACAAAACGGAGCAAAACAGATCTTCTTTCCCCTGCCCCCTCTTTTGTTTAATTTTTCTCTCACTCTCTAAATATATACGTATATCCCTTTGTTCTTTCTGGTTAATTAACTTGGTCATACCGTAAAATACAACGAAATACAATATATTACAATTGGAAACAAAGTGTTCATACTTGTTACCATGACAATAATATGTTACTATGGCGATAATCTGTTACCATGACAATAATGTGTTGCTATGTAATAGTTTGTTACCATGACAATAGTCTGTTACCATGGTAGCAATTTTTTGCACTGGCAATATTTTGTTACCGTGGCAACCAGATTCATATTCAATTTATATTTATATAACTGTTTTTGCCTGCAACAGTTCAATAGATCAAATGTTGCAAATCTGTACAATATTGTGCTTCTTGTCACATGATGCTTAAACAATACCATATTTTTATACAAATTTTGGGACGTTCTCAATTTTATTTTCAGACAAAGCTCATTTTTAAACTGCAGACATTTTCTTACTTCTTTTGGAGAAAAAAAAAGTATTCTTTAATTTAGACAGTTCAGAATATTGGATCTTTACTCCAAGTTTGCCAGTTACTTCTTGTTTTGCAGCAGATTCATTTCTTGAGTGTCAAGAAATTATCCAGAGCAAGGTACGCAAGGGTGTATGACAGCACAGTGATTGAGCTGATATCACGAATCATCTCAATCAACGCATCCCTTGATCAGCAAAGCATTGTTTCTGGAGTCTTGCTGAAGAAGTCGCATAGAAAATAGGTATGCTCAGTCTTGAGTTCCTATTGTCATTTTGGTTCGTTGTCTCCGAGCAGGCAGGCGTTTTTCTTCTTCTTTTTATTCGTCATCCTTGTACCTCTTGATATAATGCTGAGCGGCTCTCTCAACACTATCTAAGAGCACTTGCACTTGTTCAGGAGAAGAGTAGGATCTGTATGGATCTCACCATTTTTCGAAAGCCTTTTTTTTTTCTAAAAGCTAAGCTAAACTTTTCTCGGACTTGGATTCTATATTTTTTGTGCTTTATTGTTCCTACTCCGTTCTCAATTGTTGTGTCATGTTGAGGGGTCTGATAGCTTTCAAAGCTTAAATGCTTCTTTAAGCTTGGCTAAGGACATTTCCTCCTTTTCATTCTAATTTTTGACGATGAAAGGGTATAGCTGTTTGCGGTTTTTGCTTGTGTTAAATTATTCTTTGAAAACAGAATTACTGATTCCTTGTGTAATTTTTTTTACAATAGTTTTTGTGGAATTCGTTAAAGGGCACCAAATCTTCACAGCTACTGATATATCTACGGGGATTATACATGTCTTGGGGTATAGTGATTGAATAAATTTCAATCATAGCATACAATCCATAATTTAACTGGCATGTAAGATACACTGTAACCTGGATCCCAAAAAAAAACCCCCATGATGATTAACTTACGCTCGGTACGAAAAAGAAGGGTATAATATGAACCTACTGACAACGTGAATACTAAGTACAGCATTACATGACTCAATATCTTTGGAGGAAAGGGTAAACAGCTTTGGTTCTAATTTTTCTCAATGGCAAAGATTGGCCTACTTTATGGTAATACAAGTAGATGAAAGAAAAAGAAATACATGATCCGCGTAAGAAGGTCAATGAATAGTAAAAAAAAATCCAAGATTGTATCACAATTAAATGCCAAAAACTCCTTATAATCTTCTACATAACTTGCTATTGACCAAGTCTAAATGTAGTGTGCAAAGGACTATTAATTGAATATATTGTATTTTTTTTAGGATACATCATTTTGACCTAAAGGATTTAAGAAAGACATCGTCCCGGATAGGTCATCACAGACTAGTCCAGTTAGATAGAAACGCTATGTGCTGTAGGATAGCTGATATTTGTACTTGATAATTGCTTATCATTAATACTATGGATTTTATTCGAGCTTTCAATTACTATACCCAGAAATAAGCTTAATGTTAGGCTGTTAGTACTAGCCATAATTCATTATATAATGAATCCAAAACAAATTCTACAAACATTTCTTTTATCAATTCTTATAACCTGAAACGCTTTACAATCAGTACGCATGTTGATGTGTCTGTGGTATGTTGTATCACTAGAAAGAGATGACGCCAGGATTGAGAGGAATAATGAGCTACACACACCTACACATACATACAGCCGCAGGGGAGAAAGAGAAAGAAAGAAAAGAGGGCAGGATAAGGGTTTTTTTTTTAAAAAAAAAGGCTGGGATGCAGGAGTTGTGTCATAAGGAATTGATGTTTGACACTCAAAGATTGTTATTCATGTGGTGACAGGTCAAGGCATTAAACAAGAGCATCACACATACATATAATTATATATACATATATGATATGTTTTTTGTTTTATTTGATACTTGCAAGAACTTCTCTCTCACACACCCAAATATAATAGCATAACGACAATAAGAGAATTAAAAGAAAATGTGGCGGAAATCCAAAATAAAATAAGCTTTAGTACTATATTGCCTGGGTTTGGGGGTGGAAAGGAAGAAGAAGAGGAGAGGTGAAAGAGAGAGAAAGAGAGAGGGGGTGTTTGACAGTGTAAATGTTTGAGTTGTTTTCACTCGCTCATTGTTTGATGAGCGGAGAGTGACACAAGTGAGTTGGAATATATTTATATATATAACAAGGGGCCGGATTACAAAAGATATAAAGGGGAGGTGGATAAGAATAATCAATCGATTGAAAGATTGTTGAAACACAAAGAAAAAAATATGTTTTAACAATAGATGGCGAACGCTTTGTCTCTCTACCTATCTACCTCTTTACCTCTTTACCTCTTTACCTCTTTACCTCTTTTTGTATATATACACATAATTTTGAGTATAAAAATGGTTTGTGGGCGGACTTGGTTAAAGAAGTGACACTCTAGTACGTGCATTGTGCGTTGTGCGTTGTGCGTTGTGCGTTGTGAGTTGTGAGCTGTGAGTTGTGTGTGGCAATATCAATTGAATTGACCATAGCACAAAAGAAAATTATTATTAAAATTGATATTTTAATGCCAGTTGTGAGCCCAGTCCAAAAAGACCATGTTTGATGGGTCTTCCATTTTTGCCTTTTTTTTTTTTTTTTCTTATTTCCCCTTCTACTACACTTCTCTTCCTTTTTGACTGGTTTTCGCGTCTGTGCCTTGCTTTTTTGCTTGACATTCTATTATTATTATTTTTACTTTCTTTCTTTCTTTCTTTCTTTCTTCTTCTATTTTTTTTCCTTATATTATTATCCATATATTTTATTATCTATATATTATTCATATATTATCAATATCTACATACATACATATATACATACATACATACATACATACATACATACATACATTTTATATATCAAATTCATAGTATCTATACTTCTCCCCTCTTCCTTTACAAATTAACTCTAGGTATATAGATAACTATAAAGAAAACGAATAGTAGTACTAGTAGTAATAATTAGCTACGATGCCTTTGATGTCACCCGTTTTTGTCAGCATGCCTCCTGCCTTCTCTCCAAAACATTACTCAACAGCCTTTTCTACTCCACCATTATCAGCTTCTCCGTTCGAACTACCACCGATGCTAGAATTAATGGGTAAAGAACAATAATCTTTTTTTTTAAAAAAAAGGAAAAAAAAATATTACTATTACACACTTGAAATCATTTAAAAAAATATATATAATATCTATATTTCTTTACATACAAAATAAATAAAACAAATCAAATCAAAATATATGAATAAATCAACCTATAGAATCATATAAAAATATATATAAATATAAATATATATATGCAATTAATAGAAAATAAGAACAATTACAATTTTATTATTATTTTAAAATAAAATAAAAAGTTCATGCCTCTTTCTTTATTCTATAACTTCTTTAAATTATCATCTGTACAAATACACATTCAAATATATAAATACAAATACAAATATAAATATAAATATATTTAAATTGTATAAATATATATATATTTTTATGCTGCACCCATTTTATCTATCTTGTACAAGACAAAATGAAAACACATCAGAATTCAAGAACAAAAGAAAACTTACTTCCATCTACACACAAAACACAAATACACCAATAGATACAAGCTCTCCATCACCAACCTCACCAAAACCAACCATCTCTGAAGATCCATCAGATGACGAATCTCATCTCTCATCATCCAGTCATCCACTCCCGGCCTTTCTTGAACCAGTCCCACTCCTCAGCATGCATCTGCAAGAGTATGAGTCTGCCTTTCGTCCAGATTTTTTTCCAGCTCTGAAAGAAAGACATCGGCTCTCACTGCCCTCCTCTTTTGTCTGTCCTCCTACGGCAAAGCGCGACAGGCGGGCAACAATCCCCGGTATTCTCCATTCCCGGCCTACACTTCAAATGTATAAACAAGATAAAGAAGAAGAAAAAGAAGAAGAATACAGTAGCAATAACAATCATAATCAGCATCAGCATCAGCATCAGCATCAACATCAACATCAACATCAACATCAGCATCAGCATAATTATATGATACCTTGTGGTAAATTATCATTTACACAAACCAACAAGATACCCGCACTCCAGATACCCATCCCGCGTCGATCGATGCCAATTTTACCTAGACCAGCTGTAGAACAATATCAATATCAAGAACAGGAGCAGAACCAGCAACAAGGTCTGATTGATCCACTCAATCATATTCCTTTGCCCACATCTCCCACCATGGCTGCTGCTTCGGCTGCTGCCGCAAGTGCTGTCAGTAGTGCTACAAACAATAATAGTGCTACCCAAAGTGCTACTCCAAACCTTTCCCGTGCTGTTACTGCAACCATGACAAACACCCCTGACCACAATAACAATAACAATAACAATAACAAAAACAATAACAATAACAATTATCTCAACCACAGACAAGATCGTCTTCTTCTTCTACCCACGCGTCTGGATAACATTATAGAGACAGCCGTAGATCTCCGCCAACCGCACGGCACTTTTGACCGAGTGTCTTTTACTGTGCATGCAATGAATAAGTCACAAATTGGTCTTGATCAGAGCATGTTCCTGACAAAAAATGCTCACATCAAACGCCCAAGAAATGCATGGATTCATGTAAGCCTTTATTATTATTATTATTATTTTAAATATACATATATAACAAAAGAAGTCCACAATTCATTGTCCATTATTAAACATATATTTTGTGTTTGATTGTAATTAGTTCCGATGCCATTATGGCCAGGCCTTGAAGACCGAAGACCCGACCCTTCGCGCAGAAGAAATTTCAAAGTAAGAAATAAAGAAATAAAGAAAGAAAGAAAGTCAATACACACACACATATACATTACTTTTATTGTAATCTGAACTTATACTACTTTTACACCACATAACATTAATATCAATAATAACCGTCTATTTAATTATGTAAATTCTGTATCTAGACGTGCTTCGAGACGCTGGGCTCGCCTGACGGAGAAAGAAAAGAAACCATGGCATGATCTGGCCGAGCAAGAAAAACAGGCGCACAAGGAAGCCTTTCCAGAATACCGCTACTGTCCAAAACGAGCCAATAATAGCGTTCTTCTCAACTGCCCCACGCCTCCGTCTTCCTCTGCGTCCTCCACCTCTTCACGTATCTCACCTGTCCTTTGCTTGCCTCGCACGCACGACATGTCCTTCCCATTGATCCACCAGGACATTATTGCCAATGGAAATGACATGCACAAAAAAGCAAGACGACGAACAAAGTAAAACCAAAACCATCCCCCCCAAAAAAAAATAGATAGAAAAAGGTAGAAAAGATATGTAAAAGAAAGCTTTTTTTTTGCGATTTTTTCTTAAAAGAAAACTATCACACATTTCAAAATCACAAATCACACAAATCACACAAATCACACAAATCACACAAATCACAATCATTTCTCTCTTTTTCTGTTCAACCCACTTGTTCTTATTCTTTTTTATTTTATTTTTTACACATTTGAACGGAAATACTTCTTTACGTCTTGCTTCAAATTCACGTTTATCTATTCCTTTATCATTTCTTGCCTGTACATCTCGATCTTTCTCTTTACTATTCATCTTTTCTTTTTTTCTTGTGCATTCAAGCAAAAATAAAATAAAACTCAATACAATACAATACAATAAATTAAAATGATTTTTTTTCTTATGTTTCTTTAATGTGTAATTCCCACCACATACTGTGATACTTTTTTATACATATATATTTCAAAAGAGGATTGTGATTTTTTCTTTAAAAAAAAAAAATTATAATCTTTAAAATAAATATAAGCAAAAAATTCAAGTTGAATACACAACAAACTTAATGTGTGTGTGTGTGTGGGTGGGTGTGTCGAAAGTTATATTTTGTCTTTATATATCTATAAAAGGGGAAATACACTCAAATTACCTATAAAAAGAAGTATTATCATCATTTAATTATATAGAATATATATTCAAAATTAGAAAAAATAACCAACAAGATTTGGAATAAAAATAAATGCAATCTTAATACACAGCTCTACCGTTGCTTGTCCCACATTCATTTCACCAAAACAAAACAAAACACTATGAGATCAATCGAATATGTTATTTAAGTGAACGGGTTCTCCCGCACTTGGTAAAAAAATTCTTCAATTATATATATATAAATATGTGTGTGTGTGTGTGCGTGCGTATGTGTATGTGTATGTGTACTATTTATATGTCTGTTTCTTGAACAGATTTCGCTTTCTCTATAAAGCACCCTTCAACTTCCCCTTGATCTCTCTCTCTCTCTCTTTCTCTATTGTTCTTTATTTCTTTTTTTTTCTTTTTCTTTTGTCTATAATATCATTCTCTCTTCAGATGGGAATTACTTGCACCAAGCGTCTTCTTGTGCTTCTTCTGCTGGGAGTTTCTGTAAATGGCGCACCTAGTGGTCAAGATGCTGTTTCTATGAACGGAGCAACATCATCTCCGGCTGCTCAATCTCTTAGTGCTGCAGTCCCATCTTCACCAACTACATCAACTACATCATCAACAGATACAAATAGCGGTGGTGTTCCTGCACAAGTGTCGCCTTCTTGGCTGTCTGATATTCAACCAATGGCCGGAAATGTCCAGAGCTATCCTACAGGCCCTGTCCCAACTGGTCCATTTACTGCAGCAGTTGGTCCACTGACCGGATATCCTCAAGCCTGGAAAGCCCCTGATCCAACATCTGCCGAAGTGGTTGCTGTAATCAATAGCCTTGACTGGACCCAGGTTCCCAACTCTGCTGTCCGACAGGCAGGTTCGGGCGGCGGTGTCAAAATGACCGGATACAGTGCTTCTGATCCTGATTGTTGGTGGAGCGCTTCTGGATGCACTGTTTCAAAGAGAAGCAACATCCCTGCCGATGTAGCATTCTGTCCAACCGCGGGCGATTGGGGACTTGTAAGTTCTATAGAAATATTTATAAAATAAAATTATGACTAGTGCCTAAGATTTAATCTTATGTTTATGATATATATATATATATATATTCAATAACCCAAAAAAAAAGCAAAACTTATTCGTATCATCTTCTTATTTTCTCTCTTAGACATACGATGATGGACCCCTTACTGCAGATGCTGGTCAATGGGCCGAGCCAAATCTTTACGACTCTTTAGCGGCCAATAATCAAAAGGCTGGTCTCTTTTGTAAGTACAATTACCTCACTATCTAGCTATTTACTATACAATAGTCTTGCTTACATAAATAAATAAATAAATAAAAAGTTCATTTCCACTAAACCATTTTTTCTTTTCTCTGACTAGACATTGGATCTAATGTTGTCAACGCCCCTGCCGCTGCACAACGTGCCTTGGCAGATGGCCACACCATTTGTGTTCACACCTGGTCTCATCCTGCCATGACCTCTCAAACCAATCAACAGATAGTTGCTCAATTTTACTGGACCTTGCGCGCAATCAAGGAAGTCACTGGAGTCACTCCTCGGTGCTGGCGCCCTCCTTACGGCGATGTAGACGATCGTGTACGAGCTATTGCCTGGCAGATGGGTATGACAACCGTCTTGTGGGACCAAGACACCAACGACTGGAACATGCCCGGCAGTGGCGGCGGAAATCTGCCGCCTGCTACTGTGGACGGATACTTTGAAAAGTGGATCAACGCCCGCAAGAGTGGTACAGACAACCAACGCGGACATATCGTTCTTCAGCATGAACTCAACGACGCCACTGTTTCAATGGCCGAGAAGTGGCTACCTCAGGTTCAGGAAGCTTTCCGTCTTGTACCCTGGAATGAATGCGTCCAAATGGCCTATCCTTACTGGGAAGAAAATTTTGTCTATCCTCCCGGTAACCCTACAGCCTCCTCATCCTCTGATTCTGCTGCCGGCATATCTTCTGTGTCTCCTTCTACCACCCAAGATGCTACCCTTTCGGTCGGATCATCAGGAGTTGGTTCAGGTGCCGAGAGTACTACCAGCAACAGTAAAACAAGTGGTGCTCATACGAGTGTCACAGCAAACAAATGTGTAACGGTCATCTGGCTTAGTTTGATCTCAGGCTTATTTATTCTTTACATTTAAGCATCAAAAGAGAGAGAGAGAGAGAGAGAGAGAAAGGAGAAAGAAAGTTCATCTTGATCTGAACCTTGTTTATTTTCTATCAACCTTTATGTTTTTTCATTCCCTTGCATACATATGTACATACATACATATATACCTACATACACATATACCTACATACCTACATACTTACATACAGATATGTATATTATATATGGGTGTGTGCTTAATGTAACCTAATTATACTATTACTATTACTACTATTATTAATTATCTATCATTGGTATTATTGTCATTATCATTATTATAATCATATAAATCTGTTGCATAATATGTCTTACAACACTCTGTACAATGTACTACAATTTATGGCGCATATATATATGCATAATCTTTTCGACACTGCTTTGAAAAGAAAAGGTCCCTTTTTTTCTTTTTTTTCTTTTTTAGCTTCTTTTAATGTATCTTGCAATATATATCGGCGGTGTAGTTTATCGCCCCCAGCTTTCAACTGCTAGACATTAGCTCATCCTGTCGGTATATAATGGGCCCACAATACTTGCAACCAATGCCGACCAATAAAGTTTCTTTGCAATAAGATAAGAATGCGATATATATTGATTAAGCTTATAATGTCTCTTTTTTTTAAAAAAAAAACACACTGGGAGTCGTGATCACGACCACTTCAATTTATAGTGTGTTAACAGTGGCAAAAGCATGTTTCATTTTTTTTTAATTTATTTCGGGATGTGTCTCAATTTGAAACCTACTAGTATTACGTTAATTATTGCCAATATTATATTTATACTTTAATAAAAAAAATGAAGAAAAAAGAATGCGCTGTAGACTTGAGAATGATTATGGTAAATTAGCTAGTAAAGTATCAGTCCTATAAAAAAAAATTGATAAATTCAATTTACTAAGAAAGGTTTATTTATCTCTTCTATTTATTTTTTTGGTGTGTTCGTGTTGTTGAAATAGACAAGGTTTATTTTTTTGGGATTCTAGCTTGTGCAATTACAAAATCTGCAGATAAACGAGTTATAGAGCAAAGTTCCCCCCCCCCCCCCCCCCCCCCCCCCGGTGTGCTTAATGATTTTGATTTTAGGGCTCATCTGGAAGTATAATTCCTAAAAGTAGATCAAGTAGGAGTTGGTTGCATCAGAAACTTAACAACATAAAGGATTTCTAATAGGCCAATACATTCAACATAAGAATATGTTTAAACGTGTCCTTAAAAAAAAGGGAACTGGAAAGCTTTTGGAGAAGACGAGTATTCTTATTGCCTTGGCAACAAATTACAAAGATAATAATAATAAATAGCTTGAGCATTTTGATCGGTGCACAATGTCCCAAGAGCGATTATCAGCTAACCCGTTAGTAGAGCCTTTTTATCTATAATATCTTTTTTTTTAAAAAAAAATGAGAAACTTGCTTATTCCTTTCATAATAAAACAATTGTGTATTTTTGTGATAAATACGGTATCCGTCTCCAATCAGACATTGCAATAATAATCTTTAAAGTAGTACTAATATTGATCATAGTGATATTGACAAGAAATATATGAAGAGGGTATATTGCATATAATAAGTTTTATAAGGATAGGAATAGAATGGTAAATAAATATTATTTTTTGTTACTTTTATCGAACTAACTTCATTTTTCCGAAGCTATGAAAGAAGAGGGGGCTGTAAGTTGTGGCCATAGCGTTGGAGCTATCTAGCAGCCGATCCTTAACCAGCTTGTCTGCCTTACGAATGATTTCTTTTTATTTGAATTGATATTGCTTTACATTGCATGACAAGATTTCATATATTAAGCTGCAGAAGGTTGGTGACAATGGAAGGAAGTGAGGCGAGGCACTGGAGGTTTTGGAAGAGTGAGGACTTGCTCAACTCAACCATTCGGTAAACTCCAGAACCGAGAAATTGCATCTTGTACATGGACATTGTAAGACCAGTTATAAGAACACTATCAACAACAAACTTGTTCAAAGTCCACTTCATTTATTGCCTAATCTTCACCAGATCCGATTCGTGAAACACAGCTGAAAAATGTTGCTAATAGGTCAGTGTACAACGCATGAGATCTTTAATGAGAAACAAAACTGTTTTTAATGGTGGCTTTATTTCGATGTACAATATGTCCGAGCGTGGCGGCTGTTGTTTAACAAGAACCACGTAGCTAGGTTTGAACTGACTATGCTAATCCTCCTGGTTTCTTCTTTTCTCCTCCCAGTCGGCCAATTACTCTTATTATAATAAGCAGTTAAATATATACCATGCTAGAAGATTTTTTGATGTCAATATTTGTTGGTCATACCAAGTAGTGTCGAGAAGACACACGGAGTGCTCTTTACAACCTCCAGACCTTACTCAGGATATATTTGGAGTACTTGATCTCTAAAATGCTATTATAGTGCGTGCTTTTTTTTGTATTATTTCTTACACTCATTATTTTGCAATATTTTTATCAAAACAAAACAACAGTAAGCTAAAAATACGGTATTGACACTGTTCTTGGAGGATGAGGGGGAGGGGGCGAAGGATTTTCACAAGCATTATCCAATACTTTCCCTTAGATTTTCTAATTGACAAATGATTCAGAAGAGCAAGCTGATTCTTTTAAAAGAGCGTTTGTCATTTTGCAAAGATTGTTCAATCTATCCCAGACCCAACATGGACTTTCAGAAAGTTAACATGTTAATATGGGTTTACAGTATCTTTTTTTTCTTGGGACTCCCTGTAAAGTTTAATGCTAGTTCGAGTTATGGTCTTCTCCAGCATACAGGCCAAATTATTTATAGTGCTCTTGACACGGGTGTTGTGGGTTCTCCAGTTTCGCCCACACTAATTTATTTTTCTTCTTCTCCGACCATTTTCTCTTCCATTTTTCCTCATCATCATTTACATTATCACTTTAAATATTATCACATCTCTTCCTAGTCACATTTATATATATATATATATATTTACTTTTATTATCACTCCTACTTTTCCTGCATATATTCTCCTTTTGGCATTTTTACTTTTTATACATACATTTTCCCTTTTCCTTTTCCAGCTTTTCCCCACATTCTCGTATATACACATCGCACATATTTTTCATTGTAATTTACCTCCATCCACATCTCTTGAACATACTTGTACCTCTTGCATTATTTTACCCATTTATACTTCCAGTTCCCTTTTTCTCACACTATTTATCTTCCATTATTACTGCTATTCATTTCTCATCTTGTATCCCATTTTTATTATCTTTTTATTACCACTCCTATTATATTCTAACATCTTACCCTTACATTTTACCAAAAGCACAAACATTATCCCATTCTTTCCTTTGACATTGTCATCTACCCGCCTTTACCACTACCTCTTCTCACGCTATAAGTCACATCTCTAATCTCTAAAAACATCCCATTTTCATATTTTATTTTCAATTCTCAAAGGTATATAAGAGACCTATTTTACAACAATAAACATGATCAGTTATCTCTCTCTTAAAAATCACCGTCCCTGAATTGCTTTCTGCCTGACCCATAGGAAAGCAATCAAATATCGCATTAAAGTTTATATCTCTATTCAAAGCCCTCTTTCCCTTTTTCTCCTTTCCGTTCTTTTGTATCTGTGTGATTTTCCTGAGGGAAGTCAACAGTATTCTCTTAAATTCTCCTCTTCTACTTTATCTTTTTGTACCTTGCTGTCTATCTGTCTTGATTGTCCTATATGAAATCAACAGTACTTTCATTTTCTTCTTCTAGTTCATCTTCTTGTGTCTTGCTGTTTCACTTGTCTGGATTGTCCCAAGCGAAATCGACCGTGTTCTTATATCTCTCTTCACCTTCTACCTTAACATCTTTATTTCTTTTCTATTTTCAACTGTCCCAAGTGAAGTTGAACATTTAATTGCCTTTTTAAATACTCTGTACCTTTCTTATATTTATCTTTCTCTCTATAATCTTTTTTACCCTTCGAACTTGTACTCTAGAGTTATATTCGTAATTCATCTTCAATACATTTTTATTCATATTTTTGATCAAGTTGCACACACAACAAACTCAACACGCGTCACTCTTTAGCATACAGCGCAAATTCGTTCAGGAATAAAAAAATGTCATAAACTACATATATAGATTACACTAGAAAAGTTTGTGGACTCAAATTTTCAGAGTTGTACAAAAACACCAACTGAAAAAATGCAAACCTCCCAAAAAATCATTTTTTCAAAGAAGTTTCCATATCAAGTTTTCACTTTCACAAAATGCTGTCGGAAGCATATTCCAACTAAACATACAAAATGGTACTTAACATTATTTTAAAAAACAGTATACTGTTTTACAGGGGCATTACTGTTCGCTTTTATTTAATAAATCTCGGTTATGTCTGCTATAGAACGCCTTATTGAAATTGCAGACTCAATGCTTTATCATGTATCTGAATATGTCATAGAAGAAGAAGCTGAGATAGCACAACAGTATCAACAAGAGTTCGATTGTATCTGTATCTCTTTGCATATACAGGGTTGTTTGAATATAAACACTTTATCTGACAAGGATTGTAAGATCTTGTTTAGGTTCACTATGTCTGAGGTACATGCACTGGTTTTTTTTCAGCAGCTATAAGTATTAATACATGACTTTATTATCAGATCTCATCTTTGTGCTTTCTTCTTCAATTGGGTGACAAAGTGTACTTCTGAGAAGGCTCAAAGAGTGAGTTTTCTATTCCAACTATGAAGGGTATGACTATCATGCTCCGGAGAATATCTTTCCCTGCTCGCTTAACAGATTTGTCTTTGCTATTTAGGAGACCAATACCTATTCTCAGTGTCATATTCAATGGAATAATAGAGAAAATTTATATGAAATTCCATACTGCTTTTGAGTTCGATACTAATCAATTCTGCGAATAAAACCTTGCGTGTTTTAGTAGCGCAATAAAGCGATTATATGAGAAAAACTTTTGTTATCTGTTAACAATTTCACTAATAATCTTAATCTCTTTTATCTGTATAAAAAGCCCCAGTCGATGACTGTGTTGGCTTCATTAACAGCACATTTAACAAAATAGCTAGGCCAATAGTTGGTCAGGATGTTGTCTATAATGAACATTATGTAAGTAAAGAGCAGTCTTAAGTTTACTCTACTTCTAGTTAGCTCAATAAATATGCTTTATGTAGAGAGGACATGGTATTAAGTATCAGGCAGTAGTAACACCTGATGGTATCACTTCTTCTATTATGGGGTCTGAGACAGGCGACCGACATGATACGCACCTATATCTAGAGAGTGGTCTAGAGGAGAAAATGCGTCAAACATTTGATTTCAGAGATATAAACAACGGTCCTTGTTATTTTTTGTATGGCGATCCAGCTTATACTGCATCAGACTTTATGATAGTACTATTTAACAGACGAAAGTAAATAAATTTAACTTTTTTCATAATTGATATATAATCATTATAACTTTGTTTCAGTGTCATCGAATGAAGTAGACCTAGATATTAACAAGGACGTGTCTGCTGTGCGAATTGTAGTTGAGCATGAGTTTGCTCATGTTAGAAGTTTGTATACTTTTTTGAAGTATTCTCAAACCTAACAAAGTTGTTATTGTTCTGTTGGACTTTACTACATTATTAAAACCTTATTAAAGAACGTTCATGTTTGTTTCAATGGTGGCAACCAAACAAGTATGAAGTTTGATGTTGCTCCTCTAACCCCAGAAAGATATATATATGATCTCTTGAATCAATAAAGTTTTTTTTTATTTCAGATTAATACTAAAAGAATTATTGAGAGAAAAGTCTTATGATTGATTCTTCAATTCGCAATTGACTTGTCACCAAGTCTTCCTCCAGACGTGTCATTCTTTCATTAAACTTTTGCTCCAATCTTTCAATGACAAGAAGAACATCATTGTCCCCAACTCTGTCCACAATATTGAAGAGGTTACCATGGAATCCTTTCAACACATGCATAACACTGTTCATGCAAACAAAAGTCTGTTCCAGCCAAAATGTAGAGAAGCCTTCTCCAGGATCAGCGGCCTGCTGTCTCTGCTGGTACGCAGGCCTGATATATTCATGTCTGGCCCTCTTCACAAGCACCAAAAAGTTCTCAGCAGTCTAAGCTTTCTCTGCCTCGCAAATACTCTTCTTTTGACAAGCATCATTTGCTCTGCAAGCCTCCTCTTCTTTCTTTGAAAAGACATAATATTAAATACCCAAATATTCAAAGTATACTTTACATGATAAAGATATTACCAAACTAATAAGCTGATAAAGAAGGTTATCAACTTTGATATGTCTCTCATTTGTATCTGTCATTTGTCTTTCTTGGTTTTTTCTTGCCCTGTACTGATCTTTTATAGTTGAAAGACCCACTTTCCCATCATCAAATTCGATGGCGTTGACTTTTTGGACAATCTCATCCCAGGCTCCTCCAATATTGCCATGTCCTTGATACAGTCAAAGCTTGATATAGTGATATGGATGGTGGACAGAAATTTTATCACTATCACTATATTGAGCGTGTTTTTTTCTTACTCCGCGCATTATTTAGTGATATTTCTAATGCCGCTGTGAGTGGCTACTGTTTTCTAATAGGATTCGTATTATTTTGTCTAAGAAACTGGGCTTGCTTTAAAATGCAAAATAAAATATATACTAGATTTTTTTATAGTACAAAAATATACTCAGAGCTCGATATAGTGATAATAAGCAGGCATGGGCCCAAATTTTTCAAAAATTATCACTATACCGAGCTTTGACTGTACTTTGGATGCTTGAATATCATTGCTTCAAGCATCACTTTGTCTCTACGGACAATTACACTACTCTGGTCTCTGTAGCTGATAGTCCTGTCTCTTAGAGTGGTTGTGTTCATTGTTTTTAATTGAATAAAAGAGTAAACAAAATAAAATGTATACTTAGCCAAAACTTATATTTCTTTAATTTGATTTAATTACAGTCTTTTTCAGTTACATAATCATAAATTATGCTGTCAGTTTAGAGTAAAAATTGAGAGAATATTATTGATTGAAAATTTGATTTCACTTTGCCATATTTTTTGACAAAATAAAATGATTTTTTCAAAATTTCAAGTAATACAAAGTAACACAATTACACAAACAGACCAAATTAAGTAGCCAAAGTCATTCTTGTGTCTACAAATCTGAGTCCACAAACTTCTCTACTATAGAAAAATATTAACCAATTATTTGAGAAAATCTGGCAATGCCTGATAAATTTTTTAATTGTCTATATACTTTATCATATTCAGTCTTTTTAAATTCTAATTAGGCACACTGATACTGATGTTGAAATAAAAGTTTATCATAGAAGATTATTGTGACTGTAATGAACAGTTATTGTCTTTTTTGGCTTCAGCCATTAATTTTATCATTGTACTTGTGAAGCACAGACCTCATTCTGATCTCCCCAAATTGTTAGATCTCGAATCTTATCTTCTCTTTTCAGTGTTACAAGATTTCCCTTTGTTTAACCAAGCTCACAAATTTCCAGTCTCGTTCATCTACATCTATATCTTATCATTTTTTTATCAATAATTACGAGTATAAATATTTCAAAATCTCAATTAATAAACAGTATCTAAAGTCTACTCTATTTTTTTATTGTAAAACTTCTTGGAAGATTTTGCTCTGCTCCTTGGCACTGCCTGCACTGAGAGTGAGAATCTGGAACTATACTTCGAATTTCTAGCTGTCATCTGAACAAACACTCTTTACAACCAAACGTCGTACGTCACACTATTAAAGCTATATTAAGAAGTCAATAACTTATAAACTATATTATTGGTCTGGTAAAACTATTGATTATTGAATATCACTCTGCCGTCTTATATTAAAAAAATAAAAATCTTTAGAGCATCCACAATGGTATGTAGGAATTAAAAAAATATGGGAATTTGACAAATTATTTAGATTTTTTCATCCACAGTGGTTTTGCTATACGATGTGCGAAACTAAAATTTTTGTGAGAAATGTTTAGTGAATGTAGATGTTTTGAACTTTACTAAAACCTTTGGCAATAAAAATTGAAGTCATATTTTAATAAAAATTGAAGTCATATTTTGATATAAATTGAAGGCAGACTTTAATACAAATTTTGAGTATTATTTTCTTTATATCTAGCTTTACTCTTTGAAATGAACAGCAATATTTTCCAATCCTCCACTGACAATGTCTCTTCGAGTGAACCTGTTTCCACATCTACCAGTGGCCGTAATGCCAATTAGAACTACTTGAAGGACATTCAGCTTTGTAAGTCGTGGCTGGCTATTTCTCAAGACGCAATAACGGGAAAAGATCAAAGGGGTATTACTATGTAGAAAAGAATTGGATTGCACTATCTTGAAAACATCGATCCAAGCTGTATGTTCCGCTCTACTAGTTCTTTGACATCCTGCTGGAATCATATACAAAGTAAAGTAGCAAAGTTTTGTGGCTGTGTGGCTCAAGTTGAGTGACGCAATCAAAGTGGGGCCAATGTCCTAGATATGGTAATATCCTAGTTAAAAATTTGGTTAATTTATTATTGATGTCTAATCTCTATATATACAAAAACTAGATTTCTGAAGCAAGAATCCTGTTCAAGGTCCAAAACAACAAGACATTTAACTTGGATCATTGCTACTCCGTCCTTTCTCTTGCTCCCAAGTGAATGAACGGCTTAGAAGGTTCAACAAGAGGACAAGAAAACAGAAGCCAGATTGTTGTGTCAATCACTCCGTCCAGTGGGAATGTTCAGGGAAACAATGAAATGTCTTCTCAATAAGAGATTGTCCATCCAATAGGTTGCAAACAAAGCAAGGCCGGATCCCAGGGGAAGAGAAAGGTCCAGGAGGCTCTTTTTGATCTGGTGAATGATCAAAGAAAAGCCCAGCGTTCTGGTAGTGGAAAGGACAAAAATTTCAGAGAGATGCTGGACATGAAGTATATCATGATGGATGCAGACACTATCAGCAATCCAGTAAGACGCTGCTGTGTTCTCTTGAAGCAAAAGCAAGCCCTGCGCCAAGCAGAAGAAATAGAAAGGGGTTTTGAAGATGAGGATGAGAGTAGTGATGATGAAGAAGAAGAAGTTGAAGAGCTTCAAAGTGATGAAGAATATAATTTTTCTGATGAATAAAATATTTTTTTTTGCACTTTTTTAACATAAAACTTTATTACACTTTATTTATTCATTATTTCCTGCCATACTCCACAAGTTATTCACAAGGCTTTTTACTAACTCGGCATAGTTGATTCGGCTTGTAACTTCACAATATCTTGTGACAAATTCAGAAAAGCTTCCTCTGGTAACGTCTTCACTAGTCGCTCTTCTACTAGCTCTGTCTGATAATGTCATTGCTGCCAAGCTTTGTTCATAGACCATGTCCAGGCCATCTACGCCACGTTCGTCTTTCACTATCATGTTATATAATATGATACATGGTTTCATTATCATATTTAAGTCTGTAATTCTCCACAGCTTTGTAGGAAGCTTGACAATGTTGAATCTAGCCTGCAGTACTCCAAAAGCCCGTTCAACATCTTTTCTTGTGGCCTCTTGTTTTTGAGCAAACAGCTAGATTATAAAATTTGAAGTAGCAAATTTTAGTAAAGATAAGAATAAATATAAGAATACACAAATATATGTTATCTTTTCCTTTGCTAGTATGGGATTTGACATGGTTTTTATCAATGTTGCATAGCTTAGGTAAATTCCATTGGCCAGATAGTATCCGATGTCATATGTTTTGCCTCCAATGTTGTAATACACAACAGAACCTGTCTCTTCAGTGACTTCTTGAAAGACATCAGATCGATCAAGAACATTAATATCATTATGGCTGCCAGGGAGCCCAAAGTATGAATGCCACAGCCAGAAGTCTTGAGAAGCAATAGCCTCAAGAATCAAAGTTAGCTCATGTTTATGGCCAGTGTACTGGCCATGCCAAGCCGTTGAGCAGTTTTTCCAGGCCTAATGCATACAGTCTATAGATCCTAGCATCTCTTGGAACTCTCTTTTGGCACCAACTGCCAGTATCCAATCTGTATCTGCTTGATTCGGCCTTCTAAGATACTCATCTCTAAATACAGCTGTCAATGTCTTGCAAAAGAGTTTCATACTTTTTAAGGCAACAGTCTTGCTCATTCTCAGATATTTGTCAAGTGAATTGGCGGACACTCTATAGCAGAGCATACGCAGTGCAATGGTAACCTTTTGGAATGTTGAGTATCCAAGTATTCCAGAAGCATTTCTTTTTTGGACAAAATAGGAGTCTTGGTTATTTACTCCTTCACAGACCTGGAATAAAAGACCATGTCTTATTCTAAACCTTCTTCGAAGATTTTCTTGTTGTAGACAGGATCTGCAGCAAAATAGTCAGAATACAATCTTTCATTGCCTTCAATACATCCTCTGTTTATACTCGTCCGAGTTGAAGGCATAATTGCATCTAAATTGTTCAACAAAAATACGTTATTTGCTGTACGTCTTGCTTCCTCTTTTTTATCATCATACAAGTAATCAAATAATCTAAAATCTACAACTGGATTGTTGAGAAAGTACTTGTATTCTTTGATATCAGAGTCTTCGTTCAGATTGATTGTATTTTGATCAGCACTCATGGCATATAAGATTTTATTTGTATTTTGATAATATTAAGAAAGAAACATTTGATTTAAGATTGATATTTGAAATGTTTATATGTTGCTGATAGAAATATTTCAATTCTAACATTAGAAAAGTCATGAAATATTTAGTTTGGCAAAACCAATGTGGTTGGATTGAAATTTCTATATTAAATTTGTTTTTTCATTCCAAAATACACATTTATTTCTCACATATCACTGTGGATGCTCTTAGCAAACCTTAGAAAATGATAAAACAATGATGTAAAAAATAGGATAGAAACAATATAAAAGCAAAGGCAAATAACATGAAAAAAATACTATCTTACACCTTGATTCTCAAATTCTATATAATTGTTTCTATCTTAAAAACCCTTATAATCACACCCTCATTGAACACCTAGTTAGTTCTAATTGAATATCTACTAGTGTAACGGAAAGGCTAACCAGCACGCTCACAATTTTATTACTATCACTATATCAAATGTGTGTTTTTCTTACTTTATGCATTATTTAGTGATATTTCTAATGCTGCTGTAAGTGACTACTGTTTTCTAATAGGATTCATAGTATTTTGTCTAATAAAGTAAACTTGCTTTAAAATACTAAATAAAATATATATTACATTTATTTTTTATAGTATATAAATAAAGTCAGAGCTCGATATAGTGATACTGGTGGATTCAAATTTTATTACTATCACTATATTAAAAAATAGTGATAATAAGCAGGCACGGGCCTAAATTTTCCAAAAAATTATCACTATATCGCAATTATCACTATACCATCAGAGATTTTTCATATCATTTTAGATGAAAATTGGCACCTAAGCAATATGATTGGCTTAGAGACCAAAATATTGTAATTTGTTTTTGTACTCAATTTTTTTCATCCAAATAAAGAATAAAATTAAGTTCAGTACTACTTGTGGACTTTTAAAGTAAGAAAAAAAACTGTTAGAGAAGTCAGAAAGTGTTCAAGTGAGACAAAGGATTTATTAAGGAAAGTTGGGGATTGGTTTGAGTAACCAAAAAATGACTTCACAGAAATTACACAAAAAAATTGATGTTGAGAAGAAGAAAACAGAAGGTTCAAATAATAATTATAATAATAATAAAGAAGTAGCATCATTTTATTTATCAAAAAGAAGATTATTGGGAATGAACCAGTAGGAACCAAACTTGCTCAAATTTACAATGTAAAATGGGTTGCAGAAAATGTGCAAATCTAACTTACAAATGAGATTTATGTTAGCAACATAAGAATGCTCACCTGTTATTACAGCCTTGGCATAGTTATTGTTTTTATCATTATCCATACGAGGAACAATGCTAAGAAACTTAACAACAGAGCCTGAGACAAGTCTTATACAAGGGCAAGAGATTGGATCATCTCTAAAAACAAACGTGCCAAAACTGTTGTTTTGGATGGTGTCATCTTCAATATCTCCAGTGTCATTGTTGTCCTTTAGCTCTCTTGAGCCACCAAAGGAGGTGTAATAGAACAAGGATTTATTGTTGTCTTTAATGAACCTCTCTATTCCAGTTCCAGACTTCTCTCGGTTGCCAGAGCTATTAATTCATGACCCACCGTCAATTACATGTTGCAATGCTATCTGCTTTGCAAACTTTAGGCAAACATTTCTGGAAGTGTTTTGGCAATTCTTATGAAACAGATGTTTGCAAATGTGCTTATTGAACTGTTCGCCCTTTTCTGTTTCATAATTGAGGGCTGGACCAAAACGAATTATATCTTCCTTGAGATGTGTCAAGTAATGAACTTTTGACTTGGTGCAATACGCCTTGTGGAGCTCGTTCTTGGTTCCTTTATTGTAGTCAAACAATGCTCTGATCAAGTGCTTCACTGCATTATCTATTCTGATAATATAGTTATCAAAGTCTGATGTCACCTGACAAACGAATACCAGAGAACACAATTGACCAAGTTCAACAAAGCATGGTATTACAAGATCTAGCTCATGATTTCCAGAGAATTCTGTAATCAGAATTACAGGAAGTATTTGAAGCAAAACCTTGAAGTCTCTACCAAGGAATGAATCACTATGTCTCAAGTTTTGGGTAAACTTTCTTGATAGACCAGTTGATTGTGTGTAATCTGTCAAGAATTCTGAAAGTCTTGCTATTGTGGCTGTGTCATTCTTAAGCATGACCTTAACCAAGTCAATCACCATATACTTTGCAACACCAAGAAGTATTGTGTGGAGGATTTCCACTGATGTATTCTTTTCTGGATCAAACAACTGTAATTCTAATAAGCGGCCAGTCAAATGATCTCTAAAGCTTATCTTGTTTGCAGGCGTGCTCATTCCAATTTTCAGAGCATTTGGGATCTCAGTGTCTCTGCCAGATGACGAGTTTGCAAGAACATAGTGCTCTTGAGTTCGTCTCTCATGGCACTCACGGAAGTAGGACAAGTCCTTCACAAAGTCTTTTGCACGTCTAAGTTCAATGTAGCATCTTCTGCAAGGAAATGTGGTGGCCGGCCCAAGCAATCCGCATAGTTCCAAATGACATGGTGTGTCAGCCTCAATCCAAAGGATGGGAGCAACAACCAGAATATACTCATTGTCTTCAGCAGAGAACATTTTTACACCTTTCTCGAGTTTCTTAAAGTCATCAACGATTGCTGGCAGAAGAGACATACCATTTTCACCATCTTTCTTAGGGATTGTAGAAAGAAACTGAATGTTTGCTATCGAATTTCGATCCTTAAAAGGCAAGGCAGCACATCTCACTAACCAGCTTTCAAACGGATTGTACTGCTTTGAACAATTGCCGGAAGTGCTGTCTGTAAAAAGGATGATTGAAACAATCCTAACTTTGTAAAATACTGTATCGCGATCTACATTACCAGGCAAAACAGAAAGAGACATAGGCTTCTTCATTGGATGAACTCCAAAAAGAAGAAAGTCATGAGCAGGACTCAATCTGGTAAGGCTACTTGAGATACTGTAGTAGTGATCTCTTTCAACAGGAGTGGTGTCAACGTGAGAGATCTGCTCTACTCTAAGATTGGTAACAGCAACCTCAATGCCATAGCATACAATCAAAATCGCTCTGACCAGATACCCTCTCACAAAAATGTTTTTATTTGCCATGTGGAATGATTCAATCAAAAAGCGGATGCTGCAATCGTTTGTCTTCAAGTAAACAATGTTTCCAAACCAGACATCTATACCATTTACAGTGTGCATAGGCTGCTGAAAGAGATGGTGGGTTCTCCACTTTTCACCTTGCTCCAAACAGATTGATTGGTTTGGGGTACGATTGGGCATGGACAAGATCAACTTGGATTTCTTTGGGTTTGCCATAAGAAATCTCAAGTGGTCGGATGGAAGGTTAATGTGGGTGAATGCGTTCCCATTTGATCCAGGTACTGATATTCTTTGTGAAGGAAAGACAGGCATCTTGGACTTCTTTCTTGCCTGATAATTTAAAAGAGTATCCAAACGAGGTAACTTAAATGTTCTTCCTATGGGAGTTTCTTGCTGGATCTCAATGATCAAGTTCATCACAAGCAGTATCTTCTTCAACATTTGCTGGGAGATCATGTCATTATCTCCATCAATAAAAGCAAAAAGGATCATGGTTTGAAGATTGCGAAAAGGATAACAGCTTGTAGAGTCATTTACAGTGACAATTGTCTCAAAGACTTCTTTTGGGATCTCAGAGTCATCATCAGTCATTGATACCTCATCAGCAGCAGCAACAGAAGAAAACATATCAGAGAATGCGTTGAAAACTGGATTACTGTTCATTTCAATATCAAAGAAATTATTGACAATATTGTTTTCCTTGTCTACAATGTTGTCTTCTTCATTCCCGATACTGGAGGAGTCATCTTTGTCACTCAAGTAATCAAATGCATTAGCATCCAGAATAGTGTTCTCAACTATCAATTTGGCCTGCTGGGGTTTGTCGAGTATAGTATTAGTTGCCATTTGATTACTTATATGGTGAACCTTCAAATGCTTTTTCAGTAACCAAGGCTTTTCAAACTCTTTTTCACATTTAGAGCAGATAAAAACATCTGAATTGATGCTAAAGTTAAGTTCGCCTTGCCTTTTAGGGGGCAAGTCTTAACAATTTTATATGTTTTTTGTCTTGTATTCTTTTGCATAATAGTAAATTAATTGTAAAAACAAAGGGGGTAAAATGACTTTGTGAAAATAATTGAATTTATAAAATGTGCAAAGATCAATATTTAATGTCAGCGGACCAATTAGAATTTTTTTACTTCTTTTCTTTTAAGAAAATATCACGTGTTTTTGTCTTTTTTTTCATTTTACTTTTCCACAAAATATTTATTATTTGCATGAGCTTCTATCTGTAAGATATTCCAGTATGTTTATAGTATTTATAGAAGCAGAATTTTGTTTAAAGATCATAAGCTCAAAGGTATTTATACTATCAGTTTTTTATGTCATTGTGTTTATTAATCATACAATTCTAGTTTATAAATTAGTTTTTCATCATCTTGGTAAATCAATAAAGAGGTAATAACTACATGTTCCTCTTACAAAGCAACAGAAGACTAACTATTTACTTCTCACTTGCAGAGATTTGGTTGCCTTTTATTGCAAATACCTTAATAGAGTCAAAGATAAAATTCTGTTAAATATATATAACTAAGTTTAGTTACTAATTATTAGTTCTTCTGCTTTAGCTTTTCTCGAAATTCAAATCTTTATGCTCTTTGGGTTTATTGGTATTTCTGGCACTAGGTCTCTTGGATTAGCTAGACATAGTAGTTTGTAGCAAACCAATTGCGTAATTTACAGGCACAAATACAAACAGCAATACTACTAGTGTTTCTAGTGGTATGGATATACTGGTGTGCTACTACCTGTGAATTTTATGGTCCAGTCTAGCTTTTTTTTTAGCTTAATTTTTTTTGAAAATAAAAAATAAATTTTTTACAGCCCAAAATTATTTGAAACAAATTAAAAATTTGAACCATTTTTGAAATTGTGCAGTATATTTTTTAATCGAAATCTATTGGCCAAGAGTAGTTCCCCCATCCCCCCACTTTTCAGTCCCCCAAAAAATGAATTTCCTGTTATGGGCAAAATTCGCTTCATATACAAGAATCCTTTTAAGGAACAAGATTACACAAAAAAATCCGCTGTGGTGTATATCAAATATCATTATATCGAGCTTTGACTGTATAATGATTTTATTGAGAGAAAAAAAGAGAAAGTTGGTATTGGTTAAGATGGTGTTCTAACTATGACAGTTATGCCTTTTTTATAAGGCTCTTTTACTCTCAGGTTTCTATTTATCATTAGCTCCTGAGATTAATGATGTGTTTTTGATAGGACTTGTTTTATAAAAATTTATATGACTGTCAAGTATAACAATATTTTTGCTCATTTTAATAAATACAAATTTTTATTGGTTGTTTTTATAAAAATAGCTTTTTTAAATTTATTTTATTAGCTTATACAAGAAGAGGTAGCTTTTATTACTTATTTTATTAGTTATTAATGCAAAAAAATAGATGCTTTTATTGGTAATTAAAACATTTGATCTTCTATGTTTTTAAAGTATATTATCCTATTCAATCCCATTGCATTTTGATTACTTATAAGACTGCAATCTTCCATGGAAATGTCTCCAGAGAAAAGCAACTCTTGCAGTTTATGCTCAGTTTCCAAGATGTCTGGTGAAGTCTATATCAGAATCCTTTATTATACTTGCGTGGCTTACACACATTTCTTTCTTAACTGCTACTGGTATAGACCTCCAGCTAAGGTTATGACCAAGAGCAATCACCAAAGGATAGGCAGTCATATCATCACATATTAACTTTGTGATCAAAGTGAGTGTGGCTTTTACATGACTGGTTACTTCAACGATAAGATATTCACTTATAATTTTGAAAATAAGCATCAAAGTTATGTTATGCAAATTGTCCACAGATTTATGAATATAATTACCATCTGACTATTAAATAAGATGTTAATATATACTTACATTATTTTATTTTTGACTTACAATGGTTGTGACAGAAGGCAAAGTGTCTTAGTTTAGAGTATTTTGAGTTTCTGGTTGATTCTTGAGAGTAGTGATCTCCAACTTTAACTTTTCAATCTGTGTCTTCATTTCAAACTTCACTGGATAGACTGAGAAATCAAAATAGGGAAGGAATAATTGCTAGTAATCGTCTTTTATTTAAAATAGCAAAAAATAGGTTTTTTAAAATCTAAGTAAAACATATTATTGTTCTTTGATCATATGCTGGTCATTACAGATGAGGGAAGGTGAGTGAATTATTCCTCCCCTATTTTTATTCGACAGTCTATCCAGTGAATTTATAGGTCAAGCCAAAGCTCTCCCAAAATTTGGTGAGACTGTCAAACCAAAATAGGGAAGGAATAATTGCTACTTCAGAGAGGCACCATATCCAATGCGTTGAAAAACTCATCATCATCCTCAATGCCCTGATCTTCGTCTTGCTCCATATACTGCTCTGTAATATTACCATCCATGTCTATAGTAGCAGAGGAGGCAGTCGTTGGCAGTTGTAAGACTAGGCTGGTAAAGTTGGCAGTGGAGATGTGATTTTGTCAGTAATGCCAGTGAAAGACTATGTCCGAAGACCAGTTACCAAGTGTGACTATCTCTTCAACAGGCATTCCTCTGTCCATTACAAAGGGAGACACAAGAGACCAAACAGACATCAATTGATCTGTTGAGAGACGTACTAGATCCCAAAGCTAGGTGGAGATAGTTGTAACCTTAACAGGGATAGATGGTGAATGGGATTTCATAAAGAGAGCTGTGGGTGGTCAGGTGGCAGCTCGGGGTTGAGCCCTGAGCACTAAGAATGCTTGAATTGGGCATAGTGACTTCATGATATGTAGTCGAATCATAATGGTCTTTACAATCCGTTAATCTCGTCTGCATTCCTTTGGTGCATGCAAATCAAACACAAGTGCTCCCGTGTTGGTCTGGAGGTAAGCCGAGGTAAGCTGCAAGCAGTTCAAATCAGAGGGCCTGAGGAAGGCAGCCATGGCAAGCAGGAAGACTGTTTTCCATGCTAGTGCTGCAAGGGATGTGGAGGCAAGAGATGGAATCGAAGCAAGGAAGGAAAGAGTTGGAGTTAGGTCCATGTGGGTCTTGTGTTGTTGAGTCAGAATAGCCATTTTAGCCAAGCAAGCAAACAAGGAATGGATGTCTTTATGAGTACGCAAGGAAGTAGGATCTCTATGTAACTTGAGGGCTGCTGTATGATAGTTTTTAATAGTCTCTAAACTATACCCTAACGAGTGATTGTATACCAAAAAGTTAATGAGGTCATAGACTGAAAATTCGGTGGTAGAAACGTCATGTTGTAGTGTCCATGCAGTGAAGATATGTTATTTGCGTTGGTAAACTCTGTTCGTTGGTGTGTTCTCCAGAGTGCCTACCATGAAGATATTAACTGACTCTGCATTGAGTCCTGTATCTTGAAACCAACGCTTGAGACTCTGTATACACCTAGTCTCCACTGAGGGTTCTTCAATAGCCAAGATGTCTTGGGGAAGCCAGAATTATGTCCTGGGATGTCAAGAGGAGAGGGGGACCTATACTCATCTGGAGGAGCAATGGGTACCACCATGCACTTGGCCAAATTGATGCTACTACTGTTGTCACTATGTACTCTTGCCAGATCTTGTGCAAGTACTGTCCAATCAGGTTTTAAGGAGAATTCAGATAGCAATTAGCCCATTGAGACCATGGTATCAACATTGCGTCTGTTACTGTTGCCTTTGGGTCTGGTCTCCATGAAACAAAAGTTGGGAGAAGGTGGGTCAGCCAGACTGCAAATAAGTCCATGGAATGAGGACC
This sequence comes from Phycomyces blakesleeanus NRRL 1555(-), assembly GCF_001638985.1. Lineage (NCBI taxonomy): Eukaryota > Fungi > Mucoromycota > Mucoromycetes > Mucorales > Phycomycetaceae > Phycomyces > Phycomyces blakesleeanus. The sequence goes on along the minus strand of NW_017265135.1, from coordinate 1,034,916 downwards.
CCATGTCTGTTAGATAGCTTGAAAAGCTGGACAAGACAGCTTTCACAAGTTCTTTGTAAATGTGCAATGAGATGCCAAATCCGCCTCCACATTCTCCTTGCCTGCTATATACTGGGCTGTCAACCTCAACCCATGGTGCAGACACAGCCTCTATATCTTGGTAGTCAGTGTCATTAGATAAAAGGCCTTGGAGCCATCCTGCTTGTTCAGGTACGCCATTGAGGTAGTGTTGTCTATTCTGACAAGTATGGATGAGTGCTGTAGGGAGGGGAAGGTTTGTAGTGCAAGATGTACTGCCTTCATTTCTTGCCAATTGATAGACATTGTGGCCTCCTGGTGGGACCAATATCTATAGATTGCCTTGTCCCCTAGTGCACATCTCCATCTGGTATTGCTTGCATCAACAAACAGAACATGCTTGTTTTGTTGTGGTAGGCGTGATTGGTCATTCCATTGTGGGATATTGCATTCCCACTAGCAAAGTTCCCAAAGGCAGGTCTGAAGCAATGGCTGTGGTGTATCCTACCCTTCATTCTTCTTCACAAAGCCATTCTTGAACCACATCAAGTGTTGCGTGTAGAGTCTGGCCAGAAAGAGTGTGATCATGGCTGCCTGGATCCGCATTGTGAGACTGTGGACCAAACGAGGAGTTAGAGATTTGTGTTGTATCAGTTGTCATATTGATCATTGTAAATCTCTCAATTTGGCACCTGGAATTTTGGAAATTATGTTCTTGGTGTCCAAAAGATAACTCAAATGTTCCAGTTGTTGCGATGGTTAGAGCAGCAATTTCTTTATATTTAATATCCAGTCAAGAGAAGTGAGCTTGTTCATCAACATCTTGGTATGAGTTGCTGATAATAATCCAATCATCGAGATAGGCACTGACTTGTATTCCCAAGATTTGAGCCCATTCTAGTACTGGATGGGTCACTTTGATAAACAACTATGGGACGACTAATAGACTAAAAGAAGTTATATGAAACTGGTAATCTTGACCCTCCCAACAAAAATGTAAGTATTTTCTTGATGCCTTGTGCCCTAAGATATGAAGGAAGGCATTGGACAGATCCAAGGAAGTTAGGTAATCGTGTGGGCAGTGTTATGTATGAGATAAAAATAAGATATAAAATAAAGTAAGTGCAGACGAGAGTACGGTGAGACTTTGTTTTATTAGAAGAAGTGAAAGAATCAGAAAAGAGATCATGTTCTATTGCTATTAGTATTGTGCGTTTATATAGACATTGTATTTAGCTTGGTGATGATATGATGATATCATGTAATGTCTGTTTCTCTACCATTATCTTCTATGATTTAGTTCTTATGTTTTTAGTGTTATTGACTAGAGTCTTAGTATTTGTCTTAGTATGTTCTTTACATAATTTCCTTGTATAAGGGAAGGTATATCTTTTAGTATCATTACTAGTTGTCAGTAACTCAATGTACGTATTTATTGAGTGTCTGTACTTTTAATTTAAATCTACGATTATGTTGGATACAACAATGAAGAATATAATTTTTCTGATGAATAAAATGGTTTTTTTTGCACTTTTCTAATATAAAACTTTATTATACTATTTATTTATTCATTATTTTCTGCCATACTCCACAAGTTACTCACAAGGCTTTTTACTAACTCAGCATAGTTGATTCGGCTTGTAACTTCACAATATCTTGTGACAAATTCAGAAAAGCTTCCTCTGGTAACGTCTTCACTAGTCGCTCTTCTACTAGCTCTGTCTGATAATGTCATTGCTGCCAAGCTTTGTTCATAGACCATGTCCAGGCCATCTACGCCACGTTCGTCTTTCACTATCATGTTATATAATATGATACATGGTTTCATTATCATATTTAAGTCTGTAATTCTCCACAGCTTTGCAGGAAGCTTGACAATGTTGAATCTAGCCTGCAGTACTCCAAAAGCCCGTTCAACATCTTTTCTTGTGGCCTCTTGTTTTTGAGCAAACAGCTAGATTATAAAATTTGAAGTAGCAAATTTTAGTAAAGATAAGAATAAATATAAGAATACACAAATATATGTTATCTTTTCCTTTGCTAGTATGGGATTTGACATGGTTTTTATCAATGTTGCATAGCTTAGGTAAATTCCATTAGCCAGATAGTATCCGATGTCATATGTTTTGCCTCCAATGTTGTAATACACAACAGAACCTGTCTCTTCAGTGACTTCTTGAAAGATATCAGATCGATCAAGAACATTAATATCATTATGGCTGCCAGGGAGCCCAAAGTATGAATGCCACAGCCAGAAGTCTTGAGAAGCAATGGCCTCAAGAATCAAAGTTAGCTCATGTTTATGGCCAGTGTACTGGCCATGCCAAGCCATTGGGCAGTTTTTCCAGGCTCAATGCATGCAGTCTATAGATTCTAGCATCTTTGGGAACCCTCTTTTGGCACTAACTACCAGTAGCCGATCCGTACCTGCTTGATTAGGCCTTCTAAGGTACTCATCTCCAAATACAGCTGTCAATGTCTTGCAAAAGAGTTTCATACTTTTTAAGATAACAGTCTCGCTCATTCTCAAATATTCGTCAAGTGAATTGGCAGATGCTCCATAGCAGAGCATACGCAGTACAGCAATAACCTTTTGGAATGTCAAGTATCCAAGTACTCCAGAAGCATCTCATTTCTGGACAAAATAGGAGTCTTGGTTCTTTACTCCCTCACAGACCTGAAAGAAAAGATCATGTTTCATTCTAAACCTTCTTCAAAAGATTTTCTTGTTGTAGAAAGGATCTGCAGCAAAATAGTCAGAATATAATCTTTCATTACCTTCAATGTGTCCTCTGTTTATACTCATCCGAGTTGAAGGCATAATGGCATCCAAATTGTTCAACAAAAATACGTTATTTGCTGCACGTCTTGCTTCCTCTTCTTTATCATCATATAAGTAATCAAATAATCCAAAATCTATATCTGGATTGTTGAGAAAGTACTCATATTCTTTGACATCAGTGTCTTTGTGGTGATCCAGACACTTGGTTGTTGGATTTATTACATCTAAGAACATATTCCTATTATTATAGTAAAACAGCTATCATTACAAGAACAAATGAATAATTTATTTATTTTACTTATGATAAATCAATAAGACCAATAATTAATTACAGTAAGTACTGTAATTATGACAGCTCAGTAAGCACTGAGTTAATATGAGGACACTGTAATTAGATTAAATTATAAACATAGCAGTATCAGCTCTCTAATAGCTAAATGAACTCAGACTTAAGAAATTAAGATGTGACTGACAAAGCAGATCGTGTTTTGATATAAAAAGGACAACTTTGTATTCTTTAATAAAGACAACCTATATACAGTCTCAAAGTATTCTTATATACGTCTCAATCTTTTTACTGTTGATTTTATTCTATAAAACTTCACAGTCTTCATTCAGATTGATTGTATTTTGATAAGCACTCATGGTGTATAAGATTTTATTTGTATTTTGATAATATTAAGAAAAAAATATTTGATTTATGATTGATATTTGAAATGTTTATATGTTGCTGATAGAAATATTTTAATCCTAACGTTAGAAAAGTCATAAAATATTTAGTTTGGCAAAACCGATGTAGTTGAATTGAAATTTCTATATTAAATTTTGTTTTTTCATTCCAAAATACACATTTATTTCCCACATACCACTGTGGATGCTCTTCTAAGGCATGTTATGATATACAGCACTTATGAGCAAAATCATAACACAATTCTCTAGTAGTAAAAAACGACTTAGCATAATTTACAATGATTTTATGCTGATATTCCGTTATTGAATTGGGACTTAGCACTTACTTTTAAAAAAAAGTAAACATTGAGTCCTTTTTAACTATACTAATATTTTTTCTTTTCTTTAATGAAAATTATAAAAACAATGGTACATTTATCTATAATATATACTAAATAACATTGCTATATAAAAATACTGCTACGTAGATGTGATGATCAGTGAAAAGGTATTATCAATGCTTAAAATGTTATTGATCAATTACTAATAAAACTTCATTTCGATCATAATCAGATTCGCATCATGTAAACTATTAAAGTTATGAATATATAAAATAAAAATATAGGCGTAGCGTAGAAAGCATCAAATATAAAGCTTTGTATTAGTCTACATTTATTCAATATCAATTGTATGGTGCGATTGGAGATAACTATCTAAGTTTTTGGGTATTTTTTAAAAGCTTATAACTTTTGCAAAACTTAAGTTAATATAATTCTGAACTCTTAATTTGATAGATATGATCATTATCTATAGAATTAAAAGTTTACAATTGCTCTAACTACTCTGAATAAAAAGTCTTAGACTTTCAAAGTTGGGATGTATTGGCCTATTTACAATAGAGTTTATCCGGTTTTTACAATATTGAAACAAGTTAAATGACTGTCACTGACGGACATTAAAATTAAATTTCTTAAAAAGGAAAATGACGTGCATGTGACTTTGACTTTTATTGCTTATCTTTTATTATTTTGGTCTTCCTCAAGTGTTACTACTCAAGCTTAATACACTTATATTTAAAATACTCTAAAATGTCTTGTCCAAAAAAGAGATCAACAATAGCAAAGAAAATAAACAGATCAGCTAGTAGTGAAGCTTTTATTAAAAAAATACAATTGGAAAATGAAGATTATGTGGATTTGGAGTTTGATCATGAAGACGATATTGTTTTGGACAACAGAAAGCTCCAGGGAATGTCAGAAAAAGTTACTTCAGCTGCTAAAATGGCATGAAGATACTGATAAGTTGCTTTGTGAAACTTATCAGAAAAATTCGCAAACAACTGAATGAAGAAAAAGAAAAGCAGATAATGCTCCTTTAAATACGCAAGGAAGCTATCATCTTACAGATAAAGACTTATTTATTAAAGTTCAAAAGAGGCTCCAATTGAATTAGAAGAATCTATTGATAGTGAATTAGAGAACATACAGATTGACAAAATTGCTGTGCTTAAACTTGCACATGAAGATGTTAAGAAAGAGATTCTCTCTTATACTCACACAGGTCCTTCTTCACAGTCAGTTGATGCTTTTGAACTCTGTAAGCTTAAATCAGTTGAATGCTATCTTCAATACAGAATATCAGGTGCCAAAACTATGGAAGCTTCAGAGAAAGCATTGATAGAAATATGGCTTCACAAAAACACTTATCGTCCAGCTGCTATAAGAAAGTATGCTAAAGAGTATATTGATTTCCATTCAATTGCCTTACACTAACAAGAAAAGTATTTGAGAAGACGTTCTTTATTTTCGGATGAAGATATAAAGTCTACTATCTGTAAATGGATTCAGAACCAGAGACCAGAAAGTCGAAGTCCTATTGAAGTGAAGAAGTATATTGATGGAGAGATTTTGACAAGAAAGCTTGATATATCTGGAAATACTTCCACAAGTACAATCTGGAAATACCTTCATAAATAGGGTTATGTGTTTAGAAAAAACTCTAAAGACATTTATTACAATGGTCATGAAAAAGAGGATGTAATTGCATACCATCAGAAATGGGCAAAAAGAATGATGGTGTACAAGAAGAAAATGACAACTTTTTCTGAAAATGAAGAAACTGTAGTTTTGCCAGTACTTAGATCTGATGAAATAGAGCATGTTCTTGTTACTCACAATGAATTGACATTCTATGCAAACGATGGGAAAGATAACATGTGGCTAATGGAAGATGAAAATCCTATCTGTAAGAAAGATCCAGGAATGTCTCTCATAATCAGTGAGTTCAAGTGCATATGCTATGGAACAATGGCTAGAGGGGCATGGTCATCACAAGAGGTATTCTGCCCTGGGGCCAACAGAGATGGGTACTGGATGAGTGCAGATATGTTGAAGCAATTAAAAAACAATGTTATTCCTCTTTTTGAATTGATTCATCCAGAGTGCAAGGACGTCTTTTCATTTGACCAAAGCACAAATCACAAAGTATATGATCAAAATGCTTTGATCTTAAGCAAAATGAATCTAAATGACAAAGAGATTGAAGATGGCAATCCTTGTTCTTTGCGGAATACAATATTTGTCCAGAATGATGTAGAGAAAGTACATTCAATGTACTACAAGAAGGACAAATGATTTGCAAAGAAAAGTGGACAATGGGTCCAAAATAAGATTAAATATGTTAAAGATGTCCGTCATATTCTGGAGGAGCTTGATTTGTGGCTTGAGAAGGATCTGTATAATCTTATTAAGAAATGGCGACTAGACTGTAAGAGTAAAGACACCTCTGAAGATAGCAAGTGCTGTGCACATCATTTTCTGGCTTCACAACCAGATTTTATGTCACAGAAAACTGCTCTTCATGAGTCTGTCAAAGGCTCTGGTCATATATTTAAACTTTACCCTAAGTTCCATTTCGAATGAAATTGGATTGAGAGGTAGTGGGATGCTGCAAAGCGTGAAGCTTGCCTCCAGTGTGACTATACATATAAGTCCCTAGATAAGAATATCCATACTTTCCTGGATCACGCTGGTAAGCTTCCAAATATCCGCCAGTATTACAATCACTTGTGGCGTTACATTGAGGCATACAGCCAAGAGATGAACGTGAAAGAAGTCAATGATGTTGTAAAAAAATTTACAAAAAAAAATATACTTCTCATTGCCATGATGAAGGAAGAGAATAGAATTTTTATCTGTACTTTCTTTATTTTTTATTATTTTTGCTTATACATTATCTTTATCTTTAATTATTATTTTATTAAATATATCAATTTTACTTTTGGCTTATTCTTTATGTTTTGAGTGCTAAATATCATTGAATTTTGATTTTTTTAAAGGCTGTCGGACATTAAATCATAATTGGCTGGCGGATTTTTCTAGAAAAAATTGAAACAAATCCAAAAATATTGATTCTTATCTCTGATTGCACCATATGCAATTTAAAATAAGTTCTTTCAGATAACAAACACTAAAGTCATTCTTTCTTTCTTTCTATTTTTTATGTATAGATTAAAAGAATCTCAGTTAATTTTATTGTTTCTCTGCCTCTTTTCTGAAAAGTGTCTTTTAAATAGTTAACAATATTACTAAAAATTTTACAAATACTTAGACACATACTGTGGCTCTTTGGCCTCAATATTTTCAATTTTGAAAAATGAAATAAATAAAAATCTTTCACTGTAATCTCAGCAGAATTCTATTTTTAATAATTCTTTTTTCAATGAATTTGAGTATTTATAACTTCTTAATAAGAATATTGCTCCCCAAAAGTAAAAGAAAAACAGTGTTATACAAATATAATATTCTCTAATATTATTTGCTGACATAAAATTTGAACCTATAAATCTGAACATTTTATTTAGTTAAATAGATAGCACTAACAACATAATTCTCTATTTTTATTGACTTAAACAACTTGATCGACCTGACTAAGGACCATGTCTTTTGACCAGGCTGAGATTTCAATTTTTGTCATTTTCTATAGTGCTATCATATATTCTATACAGCAATTTTTTGTCAGTCACTTTCACTTTGTTTCAAAAATGTAATTTGATTCTAAGCTTTTGTAGAGAGCACAGGAGTGAGGGGAAGAGAGGGGATCAAAAAGAAATCAAATATTCAAAATGATGCGTTTTGAGTCTGTTGTGTGTGCAACTTGGTCAGAAAAATAAATAAAAATGTATTGAAGATGAATTACAAATACAACTTTAGAGTACAAGTTCAAAAGGTAATAGACGTTCTATATTATAAGATAACTGGCCTATATTTTTTGGTATCAGCATTTATTTTGATATATAAAAAATAAAATAGCTATAAGAAAATCTTATTAAGTCATGTATCTAACTTGTTTACACTTTTATTATTAAAATCTTCACAAACTCTCACTGCTTAAAATTGTAACAAACTCTGCACATAAAAATTATTACAATCTTACCTTTTACTTAGGCTTTCAAACTCTGTAAACTTCATATGGAACACCAAAAAAGATTATAGAGATAAAGCTAAATATAAGAAAGATACAGAGTATTTATAAGGATGATTGAATGTTCAACTTCACTTGGGACAGTTGAGAATAGAAAAGAAATAAAGCTGTTAAGGTAGAAGGTGAAGAGAGATATAAGAACATGGTCGATTTCGCTTGGGACAATCCAGACAAGTAAAACAGCAAGACACAAGAAGATTAAATAGAAGAAGAAAATGAAAGTACTGTTGATTTCATATAAGACGATCAAGACAGATAGACAGCAATATACAAAAAGATAAAGTAGAAGGGAAAGGAAGAGAACAATTGTTATATTTTTAGAAAAGAAAGAAAAACAAAGTGCAGACGAGAAGTACGGTGAGACTTTGTTTATTGATGAAAAGAGAGATGATCTTCTATTGCTATTTGCTATGTGAGTTTATATAGACATTGCGTGTGTATTTAGGATAATGATATGAGTATATCATGTGATGTCTGTTTTCTTATATCATAGATAATATATTGTTAAGTTATTACCCACGCTCTTGTTTGAGTGATTAGTGATGTTGACTAAGATGTGTGACCTTGTTATTGGTATATTCTTTATTTAATGATAGTGTGAGAAATAATGTATAATTGATACTGGTCGCTTATTCAATATGTCTTTGTCTTATTGTCTGTGTGCTCTATTTGAATCTACGATTATGTTGGATACAACATTACCCCCCTCCAGGTTGGAACAACCGTTTGAATTGCTTAGGGTAGTATCTGTACATGTATGAGAGCAAATGTCTTTATTTGCGTATGCGTTTGCTAAAGCGTGTAGGTTCTTGTGTTGGATGTGCACGCTTGTTATGTATAATTGTAGATTTATTGGTGGGTTTCTCTGGACCTCGTCTTTGCCAATATTTGTCAATTATGCTCAGATCGTTGAAATTGCTTGTGGGCTCCCAAGTGTCTTGATCTGGTGCATAGTTTTTCCAGCGCACTCTGTAAAGATAGTTGCCTTTTTCTTGACGATGATCAATGATGGCCTGTATCTCGTAAAAGCTATCTGGAGATATAACAGTATCTTGTGAGATCAGCTTTATCTGCGAAGGTGGGATGTTTCGTGATAGAAGTGCTCCCGTTTCGTCTTGCAAAATGTAGCTGCCTCCCTTTGTTCTGCCCTTGACTGTGAATGGTCCTTCATATCTTGGGTCCGTCTTAGACTTTCTTAATATGTTCTTTATCATCACGTTGCTGTCATTCAGGAACTCCATTATTATTTTATGGTCTTTGTCGTGTTTTTCTTTATCAGCAGCTTGTGTAGCTTTGATGCGTTCGCAGATTGCTGGGAATACGACAGTCTCCATTTGTTCAATTCTTTTTTTCATATCTGGTAGACTGTTAGGAGCGTTGTGTGTGCTCTCTGTTTTTCTGTAATCAGCAAAATCGTTTGGTTGTCTTGCAAACATTAGAGTGAATGGGCGTGTGCCATGTAGCTTAGCATGTTTGCTATTTATGGCTAGCTGTGTGCTTGGGATGTATATGTCCCAGTCTCGCTTTGCTCCCTGTGTTCTCTTGTTGATGACTTCCTTAGCTGTGTGTACCCATTTTTCAGCAACTCCATTTGCTCGCGGATGATAGGGTGTTACAAGCCGATGATCAATTCCTGCTGTATTTGTGAAAGTCTTGACGAGTTCGTTGACAAACTCGGTACCATTATCTGACTGTAAAACTTTGGGTAGGCCGAAGTCGCAAAAGATTTGAATGAGTTGTTTTGCAATTGTTAAAGATGTCTTATCTGGAATTGCACGGAGTATGCAGAATCGGGAAAAGATGTCAACCATTACTAGCATGTAATGATTGCCGTTGTGCGAGGTGGTGTATGGGCCAGCTAAGTCTATGGCCCAGTGTTCACCTGGTTGACTGGCTGTAATAGGCTTCAGCGGATGATAGCCGTGTTTTGAGACATTGAACCGTTGGCAATTCAAGCAGCGCTTTACTGTTTCTGTTGCCTCTTGCTTGAGATTAGTCCAGTGTAGTCCATCACTATGTATAGCGTTGACAATAGTGTCTGTACCAAAGTGGCCGAGTAGATGTGCTTGGTTGAGTAGATGCTGTCTGTCTTTGATAGGTGGTGTTATCATATCCCCTGTGTTGTGCATGCGTTGGATAGCATGTGTATTTTGTGTGTTCTTTATTCGATGATTCGTAAAGATTTCTACGGTTTTACCCTCCCCCAGCGGTTTTTCCGATGTGAAAAGGCGCGATAAAACATCTGGCAATATATTGTCAATTCCAGGGCGGTGGACTATGTCATAAGTATAGTCGCAGAGTACATCAAGCCAGTTTATCATCATAGGGTTGGCAATTTCTTGCGTGTGAAGGTACGTGAGAGCCTTGTGATCCGTGTACAACGTAAACTTGTTACCCCACAAGAACTTATGGAATTTAGTCAAAGCATAAACGATGCCCAAAAGTTCACGTTTGGTGACAGGATAGTTGCGTTCAGATTTGGAAAGTGACCGTGCCATAAAACCAATGTAGCAATATTGGTTGTCTATGATCTGATAGAGCACGGCGCCAATACCTGTGTTGGAGGCGTCTGTGGCAACCAGAAATGGTTGGGTTGTGTCAGGGTGGCTTAGGACTGGTGCGTGTGTAAGTGCAATTTTGAGCTTGGAAAAAGCTTGCGTTTGTTCTTCTGTCCATAACCCGTGTAGTGAGTCAGCATTGCGTAGTTTGTCCAGAGGAGAAGACAGTTGCGACAAGTTGGGAATGTGCTCATGAAAATAGTTGACGAGACCCATGAAGCGTTGAATGTCTTTGCCAGACTTGGGTTGTGGCCATATGGTAGCATTGTGAACCTTGCGAGCATCAAGATCAATACCTCTAGTGCTTACAGTAAAACCCAGTAACGATACAGAAGTTTGTGCAAAGTGACATTTCTGCGGATTGAGAATGAGATTGACATCCGTGAGCTTTTGAATAGCTGTTTGGACATGTCTAACATGGTCAGACATGATGGTGGAAAAAACTACAATATCATCAGCAAATGCAGTGACATATGGAGTATCGTGATAAATCAAATTGACTACTCGCTGAAACTTGGACGACAATGGCTTGAGACCAAAGGGACATCCTCAAAACATATACTGATTGCCTTCAAACGTGAATGTAGTCTTGTGTCTATCGTCTTCATGAATTTTGAATCGATGAAAGGCACTCTTGAGGTCTAGCGTAGTGAAGATTGTTGCACCCCATAGCCTGTGAAAGAGTTCAGAGATGAGTGGCAAAGGGAATCTGTCGTCAGGTAGCAGAGTGTTGATGGCTCTGGGATCTAAGCAAGGATGCTTGCCTGTGGGATTACCAAACTCATCTTTTTTAGGAGCGAATGTAAGTGGGCTGTTCCACTTAGTATTGACAGGTGCCCTTTGTATGGTGCCATCAGTAAGCCATTGGTTTATATGTTTGGCCATCAGTGGAACAAGTTGTAAAGCAATAGGATATTGTTGTCTATAGACTACTTGACCTGGGGGCGTTGGTAGTCATACAATAGATTCCTTAACTGTACAAAATGAAGTGATGGGTATGGCTTCATTGGCTTTAATAAAGGGTAGTAGAGCCTTCATGAATTGAGAATGTTCAGTGGGTGTACCAGCTGGTGAATTATTGGGCTTTTCTATTTCAGCTATGGGTGTAGGGGTCTGAGGTGTATTAGAACCGTACCAACTCTCTGCTAGTCCCAGTAAATGAATACCAAGGCTTGGCATTAAATCTGTACCAATACTAACATCTATATTCTCAGCGAGATCCAAAACTTCAAAAGAATGTGTAATGTGTTTGTTGTTATAAAAAACTTTTATTGGTTTTGTTACTCCTAGTCTATGAGCTATAGCGTTACTAGTGGCCAACACGATTTTCCCTTTGTGAGGAATTATTGACCACCCAAACTTGCTACAGAGCTTGGTGTTGACAGAGCTGATGGTGGCCCCGGTGTCTACCAGTGCCCATAGTTTTTCCTCTTCTAAAGAAATAGGAACGAGATAGGAGTGAGTAGACCGTTTACTGAGATCTACGTGAGTGCCCGTGTACTTACATGGGGAGCACTGTTCAAAGTCCATGTGCATGGACTGATCATCCTCAGATGTGCTGACATCTGAGGGAGAACTGTTGTCAGAGACAGTGTGGGCAGAACAGACGGCGAAGTGGGGAGCAGAGCCCCTGGGAGAGCCAGACGCAGAACTGGAAGAGCTAGAGGAACCAGCGACGGAAGAACAGCAATGTTTGTGGGACCAAACTTCACCGCACCAACGGCAAGGAGCAGAACCAACGTACTTGTTGATGTAGGGGGCTTTTTCAACCCAATTGCCCCCTTTTGCTGCCAGTGCGTTCTTGAGGATGCGGCAGTCTTCAGAGTCATGGCTGCCCTTGCCATGGAGCGAGCACCTCTTGCTGGAAGAGCGCTCACGGCTCTGTGTGGCTTCACGGGGAGAACCAGGGGAGCGGGCAGAAGAGGTGGCAGCAGACATGCGGGTCGTCTGTTCTGGGCTGAGATGGCGGCCTTTGGGCACAGGGTCGTTATGCAAGCTCATCAGAAAGACCTTGCTATAGATGGACCGGGCCAGGGAAGCAGCCTTGTCAATGGTGTCCCATTTTTCCCTGGGCATGTTGACTTGTAGCAAGGAGACTTGTCTTGCCAGCTCGGGCAGAAGTGTGGCAGTGTATGCAATGGCTGCCTGCATGTTGTCTGCCACATCAGCTTCCCGACGAACCCTTTGGTAACGGTCTGTGTAGTTGCTGACGGTTTCTGTAGGGCTCATTCTCATGAGCATCAGCTCATGTGTGAGCTGTACTTGACGCTCAAGGTCGTTGATTCCATATACCTTGATAAAGGTGTCGCGGACAAAGGACCAGGGAAGCTCGGGGGAACTACGAAGGTAGTTGTCATACCAGGAACGCTGTTCTCTTGACAGAACAATGGGGAGTAGACAGTGCCAGTCCACATTAAGGTCCAGACTGTATGAGTGGAGCACATCCTCGAATTTGTCCAGACACTCTTCAATGGACGAGTAGACCTTCTGGGTGTTGTCCCACTCGTTTCCTTGCCACTGAAGAACTGGTAGCTCGCGAGGTACAACACGGGATTGGGGAGCAACTTGCTCAGCGCGGGCAGGACCAGAACGAAGCAAATGGGTGTGTGCTGACATGAGGATAGCCAGATCGCCTTCTGTGGCCACAATTGTCAGCCTTATTTGATTCTTGGTGTCCTCAGGCTGATTTTGTTCGATGGCATTGGCTAGGGCGATGGAAGCAGCAGCCAGGAGATCCCTAAGTCTGGTAATAGCCAACATGGACTTGTTGGCCTGTTCATTGCTTGCGATTTCACTTGTGTTGAGGCTGCCCTGAACACTGGGGGCGGGAGACTGGTTTTCGGAAGACATGTTTTGATTGTGATAAGAGTTCACTGTAAAAAATGTTATATTTTTAGAAAAGAAAGAAAAACAAAGTGCAGATGAGAAGTACGGTGAGACTTTGTTTATTGATGAAAAGAGAGATGATCTTCTATTGCTATTTGCTATGTAAGTTTATATAGACATTGCGTGTGTATTTAGGATAATGATATGAGTATATCATATGATGTCTGTTTTCTTATATCATAGATAATATATTGTTAAGTTATTACCCACGCTCTTGTTTGAGTGATTAGTGATGTTGACTAAGGTGTGTGACCTTGTTATCGGTATATTCTTTATTTAATGATAGTGTGAGAAATAATGTATAATTGATACTGGTCGCTTATTCAATATGTCTTTGTCTTATTGTCTGTGCGCTCTATTTGAATCTACGATTATGTTGGATACAACAACAATGTTGATTTTATTGAGGATAATCACATGGATACAAGGGAACAGAAAAGAAAAAAAAAGGAAAATAGAGTTTTGAACAGAGATATAAACTTTAATGCAATGTATGATTGCTTTTCTGTGAGTCAGATAGAAAGTAATTCAGGGAAGATGATTTTAAGAGAGAGATAACTGATGATGTTTATTATTTATAAAATAGACGTCTTATATACCTTTGAGAATTGAAAATATGGTGCAATTGGAGATAACTATTTAAGTTTTTGGGTATTTTTTAAAAGTTAATAACTTTTGCAAAACTAAAGTTATTTTTAATTTGAATTTTTAATTTAATGGATAAAGTAATTCTCTATCAAGCTAAAAGTTTACTATTGTTCTAAATATCTTAAATAAAAGGTTTTACAATTTCAAAGTTTAGGTGCTCTGGCAGATTTATTGCAGAGTTTGTTTTTTTTAAAAAGTTGAAACATTTTAATAACTCTCATAGATGATATTTAAACATTTTATCTCTAAAAGGAAAGTCATGTGATCATAAAAATGTCCAGACTTTAAATTAACAGCTTTTTTTTCTTATAATTTACAGAGATTAAATAATAGAGGCCTTGGTCACACCATATAATTTTTTTTGAAATATTTAACCATATATGTAATTTTATATGATTTTATTTTTCACGTCTAAAACTTTTATATATGGGCCAAAGTTCTGTTTACGTCATTATCAGAGGTGTATTTTTCCTAAACTTACCAAATCATTTTTACTGCAAAGACATAGCATTAAAAATCGATCTAAAAAACATTATTGCTTTTTTATTGTTTACAAATTTTGAAGATGCCTTTCAACTCTTGTATAAGCAATGTTGCAATAGTATTAGAATTATCCAAACAAACATTTCGCAATGAGATTCTTGGAGAAACTCTTAATCAAGCTAATGATCAAATAGAAACTCTGAAGCTGCTTCATATATAAGAGACCAAATGCATTGTAATTTCTTTACATCAACAAGGTCATCTAGATATCAGCACTGTTCTAACTGAAGAGTGCAAGTGCTTATTCAGATTCACTTACACAGAGATAAAAATTAGAATTGTAAAATCTAAAAAGAAAAATAACAATAAGCGTATATTAAAAAAACGAACAGATACAATCAATGTGTATTCTTTTCGAAATGGGAGACAAAGTTTGTATTCAGAGAGGTTCTTCCACTGTGTTGTCTGTTTCTGCCACAGAGGTACTGGCTGTTATATCCAACATAATTGTAGATTCAAATAGAGCGCACAGACAATAAGACAAAGATATATTGAATGAGTGACCAGTATCAATTATACATTATTTCTCACACTATCATTAAATAAAGAATATACTAATAACAAGGTCACACATCTTAGTCAACATCACTAATCACTCAAACAAGAGCGTGGGTAATAACTTAACAATATATTATCTATGATATAAGAAAACAGATATCACACGATATACTCATATTATTATTCTAAATACACACGCAATGTCTATATAAACTTACATAGCAAATAGCAATAGAAGATCATCTCTCTTTTCATCAATAAACAAAGTCTCACTGTACTTCTCATCTGCACTTTGTTTTTCTTTCTTTTCTAAAAATATAACACTGACAATTCTACTTCCCAAAATATCTTTTCCCTGTCAATTACAGTGATCTCTCAATAATTTCACGCCCCTTTAATTTCATGCTTTGATAATTTCAAGGCTCTGAAGACCCAACTCGAAAAATAGGGCTTAACTTCCACGATTCTTGTTAATTTCACTTTCACGAAATTTTTTGGCCTTGAATCCTTAAAGAAAAAAAATTAGCCAATCAGACGAGAGCAATATAGTTGCAGTTTGGTTTAAATTTTTTTATTCTAGCTTTTCACGATTTTGTAATTGACATCAATGTCAAGTGCGTTAAGTTTTCATGCCAAACACTGGGTTATCAAGTTGTCATCTAGCTTACTTTTTTTAAAAAAAAATTTTTCATTTTTTTTTCAGAAATAAAATAAAACTATATGTGCTATATTTTGATTAAGTTTCATTTATTAATTGTTTAGTAAAGATTATTCACTTGAAAAATATAAATATAATTCTAATTTGTTTGTTATAAAAGTTTTTATTGTAGATTTTATTATTTCTATCTGTCATTACTATTTATTGTTATTTGCAATTGTTACTATTTACAAACATATTACGAAATTAAGCTTTGACTGTACTTGGCTGCTAACTTTTTTTTTCTATTTTTAAATGAAGAAAAATATATTTCTTATAGAAAATTGTTTTTATTTTATTTGAAAAAGAATAAATTTTAAAAAGACTTGAAGAAGCTGGTGACTTTAGTTTGCTTTGAGTTCTCGGTTTTCTGAAACTTGTTTCTAAGGCCTTCAACCTTACTGACGAAGTCTCTGTCAATATTCTCATCTTTCAAGATATCCAAAAGCGTGCAAGCACACTCAAACTTTTCCAAAGCAGAATAAGTTCTCTTGAAAGGAACTGCTGATTCCACTTCAGTAATTTCTTCATTGCTGTTGTTGTTGGCTGCATTGTCGTCTGCGTCATACTCTTCCATGACAATGTCAGCGATCTCATTCTCATTGATCACTCTATGAGTGCATTGTCTCTCATAGAGTGAATCTGATTCGCTGGTCGGACAATCTTCAAGAGACAGAAGACCTGATCCAGCAATCTTGTCTAGGGTTTCTTCCAAACCCTCAACCAGAATCTTTTCAGCCAGACTTTGCTGAATCATAGCCTGGTTTACATCTATAAATTATATTTAGAATATTAAGAAAGTGGAATTGAAAGATTATAGTACTATTATAACCAATAAATTGTTTTACTAATACCTTCAGTATCTTCGTCTTCAATGAAGCAAAAGATTGTTGAATTCCAGCAGTTCTCAATAGTCTTTGCTGAGACAGATTCCCAAGCCTCTCTTATTCATTTCATGGCCCACAATTGATCAATTTCAAAGATTTTATCAATGGCCCCAATCTTATCTTGTTGGTCATTTTGAATCATGTCAATATACTGATATGCCTTGACATACTGTTTACGCTTGAAATAAGCCTTAAAAGCCTGAATGATACCATCATCCAATGGCTGAAGGTGGGACGTAGTGTTTGGAGGCAGAAAAAGAAGCTCAACATTTGTAGGCGCATAATCTACTATATGGCCATAGAAATTATTGAGGATCAAAAGCACTTTGCAGTTTTGCACTTTCATTGAACGATCAAAGCAACAGAGGAAAACATGGAAGATTGATTGTGTCATCCAGGTATTACTGTTGTAATGATACATAGAAAATCCATGATCTACTGCCTCTTGTTTTTTGCTGTTTTTGTTAAACAGTTTGGTCTTCTTGCATGACCAATCATCAATATGTCAGACTACTTGTCTGTTCCATTGGCATTGCACAAAAGGCCTACTGTAAGCCGCTTCTTATTTTCCTTCCAACCAGAAAATTTCTGGTGAGAAATTGTTGTTCTTGGTGGAACAGCATAAAAGAGTGCTGTTTCATCAAAGTTATATATGTCACAAGCACTATATCTCTCTATCTTCTCTTTGATGGCAGCCTTGTCAATCTGAAGTGATTCTATATCAGTAGAATCAGCCTCACCATGAATTCGATTCATCTTGATACAATGACGCTTTCCAAACTTCTCCATCCAGCCTTGAGAAGTATTAAAATATTTAATATCTATTCTTTCAGCAAAAATAGTAGCTTTAGTCTTAATCAATTTCCAAGTGATGGGAATCTGATTATTTTCAGCAATGTTCATCCAAAGAATCACTGCTTCTTTGATTTGCTATAGTTATGTGACAATATAATAAGGTTAATTTTATTTTTTATATAGAGCAAAAATGCATAATGTTGAGATATATTACATACAGGCTATTTTTTCTTTCTAACACACTTTCTGTTCTTTACGTCGGCTTGCATTATCAAGTACTGGTCTTCTCTCTTCAAAATCTTCAAGATTGTAGAAGCATCAGAAGCTTTCTGAAGGCCAAAGGTTTCCTTTGCCCAGTCAGCCAATTGAGGGTTACTCATAGACAGCTTTTTCTTTTTCATATCGCAAATCTCAAAATGATTTGCAATATTAAGCGAAACGTTTTTTTTAGTCATATTTATTGTTTAGTTCTGGATTTGATAGATTTCATGAAAGTATCAAAAAATTGAAAATAATATTAGATAAGCATTATATAATAAGCTAAAAGCATACCAAGAAGCTGTTATTATTTGATTGAATAAGAATTTGAAACAATAATTGGTTACAAGACAGAGGGGATGGAAAACAGTAATGCAGCCAGGGGTTATATTTAACTAGAATGAATTTAAACAGAGAATTGAAGCATATTGAATCATTACTTGATATATTTTTTTCTATTAAAGAATAATGTAAACTCCGCCCATAGTTGGCGGAAAATATATACTCCAAACTTGTTAATTTTACTCTTCAATAATTTCAAGGCACCTGGCCTTCCCTAGGCCTTGAAATTATTGAGGGACCACTGTATTAAATTTGTCTTTGCTTTTTGGCAGAAACTCAACTGATGTAAGTCATATATCAAACCATGTTGTGTGTCTACTACATCTCAAGTTTAGTAGAGTTATGATATTTGACTATTGTCAATTTCGTTCAGAAAATTTGATGAAATTTAGTAATGCAATCAAAGCCCTAGATAAGAGCGAATTTTAATATATTACATGCTATTAAGATTAACAGTATTATATGTGTATCAATTAAAAAAGGTGCACCAGTTGAGCATTGTGTTGGGTTTCTTGATGATACCTTTAAGAAGACTGCTAGGCCAACCAAGGACCAAAAGACTGTATATAGTGATTACCATGCAAGCTGAATACTATAGTCATTTTTACACTAGTTTGCGTTTTATATTTGTTAACTTGGCACAAATAATTTATTAGAAAGAGCACAGTCTTAATTACCAAGCTATAGTTACTTCAGATAGAATAACTTCATTTTTTTATAACTCAGTAGCTGGAAGACATCATGTCATGACTGTCTTCCATGAATGTGATATTCAAATGCATATGTGCAAAATATTTGATTTCAGGTGTATTCGTGAACTTTGTTACTACCTTTATGATGACAGAGGATATGCATCCTCAGAATTTGTGATGCGTCTATTTGCAGAGTAAGTTATATAATATTATACATTTTAATTTAATTAAGTCTTTTAATATTTATAATGTTTTAGCAAAAGAAGACTCTCTGGAGTATATCGTCAACCAAGATATGTCAAGTACTTGTGTTATAATAGAGAATGAGTTTGTATATACAGAAAACTTGTTTGCTTATGTGAATTATACACAAACACAAAGGATTCTTCAGAGCAATGTAAGCTCTTATTATATTGTGACAATGCTCTTCAAAAACTTGCATGTTTGCTACAACTTTGAAAATCAAATGAGTATGTGATTTAAAGTCTCTCCTCCAACATCAATAGAGTATATTGCCAACCTCTTAAATCACTAAACATCTTATTATTACAGGAAGCAAACTTTATTTTAGAGGTCAAGAAATAACATCAATATGAGAATATTCTGTTTAACTTATTTTATGATTTTTTTTATTGTGGGGGTGGTTGTGTTGTAGAAGACACAAATTCAGCAATAAAGGCTACAAGCTTTTCTATTGTCTTCTCAACCCTGAGAGAGCCCTCTCTGATCTCAGTTTTCATACTGGACAATTCTTTGAGTATTTTGTCTAGTTTGCCATCAATGTTTGAGATATTCTCATCATCTCAAATGTTCTTGACAGCCCCTTCAACACTCTAGATAGATGAAAGAATGTTTTCATCCACCTTTGTGCTGAGCACGTCTACCACTTACTCTTCAGGGACAAGAACAGATGGATCGCAGAAGTTGGAGATACAACTGGGCTTACTGAAACCTGGGTTGAGAGTCCCTCACTATTATCCACTTGCAACTTTTTTGCTGCGTGCAGCCCACCCTTTACTACTGAGAGGATCACACCAGTTGATTTCTTTTTAATAGTGTGTTCCTTCTCTGCATACACCTTGGCCATTTTGGTTTTGTTGGCACTGACATGCCAGATGTGCTCCTTGGATTTATCATCATTTTCACCCAAATTTTATTTCTCATGACAGTACTCAAAAAAAATATGTATTTATTAACAGATTAATAAGCTCTATCATGAGCCTGTCTTTCTCAGAAAGTGCTATCTGCGAATGGGATAACTCAGGCATACAAGTCTGTCTTTCTTTGAACTTCTTTATCAAAGCCTTGTATTTCCTCTTGATTGATACCAGCACAACATCACCAGCACCACAGTCAACATTGTTTATCACCTTAAGGATATCTTCTCAGGTAGTCTTTGCTTCTTTATAGTTCTTGTGCAATGGATCACAGATGATGATATCTCTGACAAGGACCTCTTTTCTCTTGTCTGTAATATGTCTATTTTTTTTGGGGGCTCTGTGGATTGGAAAATTTCTTTGATATTCATTTTTGAGAGTGTAAAATAAGTAAGTGCAACCTTTTAATATACAATTTTACTTATATTTATTTAATTTTTTACTTTTATTTCTTTAAAATTCTATTGATCTACTGTCATACTCTGTGTACATGATTTAAATAAAAATTATAAACATCAATTAAATGCTTTGATAGCGATTGCTTATTTTTTAGTAACTTTTGTTTTAATCTAGTTTTTATCAGATACAGACTAGTTAACTATTTTGCTATGCAAAAATAATTTTAGCTCTTTTATAATTTTTTTTTCATTCATATATTTTTGTTGAAAAAGTAGTTGTAATCCAGGTTTGATAGACTTTATTATTTTTTTCATAATTGTATACTTACAAGCCAGTAAAATATCTGTCAGTTTAGCAGTAAGAATAACAAGATTTTATTGGCTAATTGTAGCAAGAAAATAATATGATTGACTAACACATTTTATATCATGTTTTTATATCATATAAAAAATGTGATTTTGAAATACACTATTTTTTTAAGAACACAATCTCTGTCTAAATAAATTTTATATGATGTGTTCAAGATCCCTAATATCTTATATAAAGAAATTTCAGAAATGAAATTGAAACAAATATAAAAACATTAATACTTATCTCCCATTTCATCATAAAATAAAATAAAATATGAAAACGAGATATTTTTAGAAATTACAGTCAATGCTCGATTTAGTGATATAGTAGATGCTCACGGAGTGTCTAATCGATTAGAATGTATCTTTTATAGTTAGAAGGTTACACCGTCAGATATGGTAATTTATTTTTAACATCCGTGGATTTTATCTCTGCTGTCTATGAGGTATAAAATATTTTTTATTGCTATATATGGTTCAGATTTTGATTGCTATCAACACCCCTTTTGAGAGTCATTTTATTTTGCAACCATATCTTATTTTCACTCTCTTGTTCTTTTCATAACCCTTTTTTACTAATATCATACAACAGAACTTGATTTGTTTCAGTTAACCCTGCTCAGCCTGCAACAAAGAATATTCAATCCCTCCCAGAAACTTCAAATGAGGCTGTGTTTGACACATTCCCAAATGTTGTTTCTGCTGAAGCAACTGGAAATGGTGAACTGGAAGATGCCATTGACGAAGAAGACGTTTTGCATTCCAAAGACAATGAGGATGCAGAACAAACTGCTAGTATGGAAGATGTCCCTGAGGTCAACACTAGTCAATTCTGGTCTATGGACACGACCTGTCTTCTCTTGAAAGTTATTTTGCAAACAGACCATTATAACTTGGTTAAAGCTGCAGGTAGAAACAAGAAGAAAATTAGTCACCTTTGAAATACTCTTGTGGAACCTTTCAAGGCTGAGACTGACTTTGAAAACTTGCTATTATCCTTCAAGTCAACAGTGGATAGCAACAAATGCAACACGAAGTTCAAGTTGTTGAAAACTAGTTTCAAAGCGGATTCGGACAGAGTATATACTCAAACAGGCCGTAATGCATACCTGTCTCATATGCACTGGTCCAATGAAATGTGTGAGATTACATTGAACGATCCCACGTACAGCATTCCATGCTTGGTTTTGACTAGAACTATGTCCCAAGGAGTAACAATCACGTGTACATTGACGACTGGAAGAATAATCAGAGAGCATGTTGGAACTTCCCAGCCTTTGGAAATTCTTGAGGAAGAACAAGCGGCAGCTGAGGAGCTGGCAGCAGAGAAGCCTGTAGCCGAGGAGCCAGTAACTGAGGAGCCTGCAGCTGAGGATCCAGTAGCCAACAGCTATAGTTCCATCCCACCCAATGTGCCCTTGCATGTAGCACCTGCACATGATTGATTGCCTGCTGGTGATCATTATAATTCCATGTTGAAGCTTATGGGCTCAGCATATGCAGCAATGAGAGAAGATATCCGTGTATCTACATGGGAGCTTACAGAAGCGTTTCCTGGTACAGCTGAAGAAAGAGAAGAAAAGAAGAGAAGAGTAGTCTTGGAGTTAGAGTTGAGAACGATGGAGGTGAATTTGTTTGTGAAGAAGAATGAGGAGAGATCACTGGAGTGTGCAAGACGGGCAAGACTGGATGAGGAGAGAGCAGTGGAGCATGAAAGAAAGGCAAGAGAAGACGAGTTCCTTGCTAATCACAAAAGGATGACAGACCTTCTGTCTAAGTTTGTTAGTAGAAACATTGCAGACAGTAGCACCCAAAGCAATGACAATGGTGAGGCATAAAATAAAAACTGTACATGTTTTCACTATTTTATATATTAGAATTTAAAAAAAAGTCAAGCAGTCTTGTTGGAAGTATGAGCTTTACAAGCTGCTCATAACTTCATTTCTTTTTATTACTTCCTGATTCTTGAGTTGTCTTAAGCGAGAAGTAAGGCTAGTTCTAGTGCTAAATTCATTGACTGTAGGGGTATCAGTCTCCATATCTCTACTCATTGGTTCCATTAATAGCTCTACGCCATCATCAACATCATTTTCCAGAAATCTGCGCATCTCAACATCCTCTTCAGCATCCACAATGATGGAATCATTATTGTCAATACATAAATTGTGAAGAACACAGCAAGAAGTAATTAGCAATGCCATGTTATCGGTTTTTAAGACAAAGAGGTGTTTGTGCATAAATTGCCATCGAAGTACGAGTAAAGAAAAGGTGTTCTCAATTTTTTGTTGAGTAGAGAACTGCATGCTGTTGTATTTCTTACGGGCTGCTATTTCTTGGTCAGTAAGTGGGGTTTCTGTGCTGTTTCTTTCTGTGAAAGGAGTCATCATCTGCGGGAGAAGAGGATATGCCAAATCTATTAGGTAAATATTGAACATAAACAATGTGACATAATGATATAAAACAGATACAAAAACTGTTTAACTTTAAATTGTTTATACCTCCAATAATATAGGTACCATTAAGACATGGTCTCCTTTCTTTATCTTCTGAGATCATATCCTGATATATCTGGCTAAGTTTAAAAATTCTTGCATCGTGAAAAATTCCTGAAGAGATTTGGTTAATAGATAAGTATTCAAGTAGTATAGTCAGATTATATAGATTTATTACCTGGTGCACCAACACAGATATTCAGAAACTTTTTATTGTGATCACAAATTGCTATCAGGTTTATTGACGTATGGTTTTTGCGATCAACATATCGATTTCCATCTACTCTTGGCTTTTCTATCTGTACGAGTTTCCCGTCGATGGCACCAACAATGTCTTTCAAGTGGTCATGGCCATGAATATTGGTACTTGTATGAGTAGCAAAACTGTTGGCAATTTCTCTCTGCTTTTGAATGGTTGATGGTCATACAATGATCTTATTGGCAATTTCTTTTGTCATTGTATTGATAAAACGTACTGTAAACTCATTGTAGAAGCCGTGATCAATACCAAGTGTTGTCTTAGCGATTGTATAACCAATGTGTGTGTTACAGAATCTCCATAAAACAACAGCAACCTGTTAGGCAACATTCCAAGTGCTTCTTTGTTCATCATTGAACCTTGAGTATGCAGCTGTGTTTTTTAGAAGATTCACAAGGTTCTCACAAGTTAATTGTGTAATTTGATAATGGGTCTTAAAGGCACGCTCTCCAGTCTCTTTGTCAGTAAGGTTTGGTTGGTTGATTGTCCACCAATGATATGTATCTTGGTTAGCTCATCTATGAATCACTACCCGTTCCTGAATCATAGATATGCTGCCAATGTAGATCAAGAAGAAGATGTCTTGGTTGATTAATTTCATTGCTTTCAAGGTATGTTGCAAATAGAGCTCATTGATAGCTGAAATAAATTCTACTTTTTCTTGTTGAGCAGAATTATTGCTTTTGTTGCGCTTTTGTGGCAATATTTGATCGTTTATAAGCTCTTCATCAAGTTCTTTATCAAATTCCTCGTTCTCAAACTCATCTGTCTTGGATGCTTCTTTAAATATATCATCAGACTTCTTAACAATAAGGCTTATCAGTGCCGCGTCCACTTCAGAAAGGTCTATAGGGGAAAGTGTATTTGTTGTTGACGACATTTTTGAAAGTAATATACTTTATTTATTGAGGGTAAAAGCAAAAGAAGGAACTTTTAATTATTATGCATTCAAAGTTATACTTTTCAGTATAGTATTTATTATAACACCGACTTATTATTACATATACAGTACCAAATTTGTATTTTGAAAAGTTACCAAAAAGAAATTTAAAATCTAATTGATTAGAATTATTCTAATCAATTAGACACTCTGTGAGCACCTAGTTAGAAGTCGCAGAATTTTATTACTATTACTAAATCAAATGTGATATTTTCTTACTCTAAATATTTTCTGTTCTATTAGAACTCCGCTGTATGTGACTGCTGCTTTTCTCATAGCAAGATTATATAGAATTTTCATATCAAATTCGCCGTATGGGACAAAAATTTAGACACAACTACAAAAAAATTGTTACAAATACACTATCAAATTTGCTACATGCAGTATTGAAATAGTCATGGATGCAAATTAAAAAAAAAACATTTATTATAGATTTTTCTCCATATTGATACATCTACTGTAGAATGAGATGTTGTGTCTCACCCAACCTTCACAATCTTGCTTGGTTATTGTGTTGCTTCCATCCTTGATTCTTTCTACAAGCATTTCCTGGCCATCCAGAGGGTGCTTTTTAACAAAAATTTTCAATTTTGAAAAACACTTCTCTACTGAGTTAAGGAAAGGAGAAGAAGGAGGAAGAAACTTTAGCTTGTAGGTAGTTTCTTTGCTTCAACCACTCTCTAAGGCCAGGGTTGTAGTGAATTCTTGCATTATCTACAACAAGATGATATGGTTTAGCATTGACTGCATCTAACTTCTCAACCAACTGTTGAACAAATTCTTTGAAAATTGGGCCTCTAAATTAGTGTTAGTAAAATGATGAAGGTACTCATAAGTATATATGTAAGATATACAGCAAAGCAATACTTGTGCTAGAAAGTTTTACCAGTTGTTTCACCTTCCACTATCTTTGTATGACACAATTCAACTCCCTCAGATGACAAAGCAAAAAGAATTGTCACATTTTTGGCTCTTTTAAACTTTGTTGGCACAAGAGCATGCTCTTCTGCCTTCGCTCTGACACGTCCCTGGATCAAGTTAATATTAAAGCTGGCCTCATCAATAAAAATACAGTTTTGGCTGTATAAGATTTCTTTCAGCTGCAGACTTAAGATAAAGTCGCATCTTTTTCTAAGAGTAACTTCGTCTTTCCTCTTCACCTCAATTGGTACTGCTTTTTTGAGAGTGATTCTCTCAATGTAGCAGAGGTGATGTGGTGATCCAGACACTTGGATGTTGGATTTATCACATATAAGAACATATTCATATTGGGATAGCATATTAGCTATCATCTTGTCAGTATAAAATATATATAAACGATTAAGTAATCAGCCCAATAATTATTACAGTTAGTACTGTAGATAATATCTTAAAGATTGTTAAGATAATTATATCATACTGCTGGGTAAACTGTGTTAGATCGATATGAAGCTAATTTAGTAGGAAGTCCTAAAGCTCTAGTATAAAAGAGAAAAGAATAGCTAAGAGCTAAAGAAGTACGATTTATGACTTGATGTCATAATTGTAACACCGACACTAGTTAAGCAGTAAATACACTCTAATAACCAAATATAGTAAAGGAAGAAAGCCTTAAGAAACTAAGACGTAATGACAAGAGCAGATTGTGTTTTCTTATAAAAAAGAACACTTTTTATTTATGAATAAAGACAACTTATATACAGTCTCAAAGTATTTCTATATGTCTCTATTATTAAATATTTTATTTTTCTATTGTTTTGTACCTGAAATACCACAGGTGATTACACAGGGTTGAGATACTTATTTTTTTTAGGTTATCAAAGTGATTTACTAGCTCTTGCTGTAGCTCTGCTAGAGTGATAGTATTGTTGCTATCAATCACATCCATAATAAACTGTTTGTGATGATCTTTGCTGATTGTTCTAAAATTACCACCCAGAGACTTGTACTCCACACTTCCAGTTCTCTCAAATCTTTCAATTATCGAGTTCATAATCAAATGCAAAATGTTGAGTTCTTGGAAATTTCTGATAGGGCTTTCAACTGGTTCTTGCTCTTTTCAATTATCAGGTGACGGATGTGAGTTGAACAAGTGACATCACTGTATTTCATCTTCTTTCTGGATTTTGTATGCAGGACTAGAGTTCTTTCTGTATCAGACATTGTAAGCTTTTTGAGGGATAGGTGTAGAGTTGGTTTTTGAATATAAAAAAAAAAAAGATATGAAGGTTGTACAGATTTTTATTTATGCTTCTTGTATGTTTTTTATATTAGTAAAACATATACTATTCAGTAAATTACATAAGGCATGAAGATCATAATATGCTTTACACATCTTTTTATTCATTTGAATTTTCAATTGTAAATCAAATCAAATTAATAAACTTGCATATTATAAATTTCTATTCATGGCTATTTCAATACTGCATATAGCAAATTTGATAGTGTATTTGTGACGATTTTTTTGTGGTTGCGTCTAAATTTTTGTCCCATATGGCCAATTTGATATGAAAATTCTGTACTGTTTTGCAAGTCACGGCATATTCAGCCAATCAAGAGAGCAATTTTCAAAGAATGAAAAAATATCATAAAAAAAGTTTATGTATTATTTTTTGAGAAATTGATTAACAAAGATATATTTTTTATTAGACAAACCAATTAAGCAATCATTCTTTACTTTAATTAAATTTATATAAGAGATAGTAGATAAAGAAATATGAAGTAAATCTATCATATATAAAGTAAGTTAATCTTTTTTAATTTTTGTGACTTTCTGAAAAGTATTTATAATTAGCTTTGACGCACTTTGCCCCCCTCTGGAGTTTGAATACATATTACAGATTTCCACTTTCTGATTCATCTTTGTTGGCTTTTCTATTAGACAGCATTTTTTTATTGTATAAAATATATTATATAATTGATTACTTTTATTAGGTACTCTCTTCAATGTCATTTATTGCTTTAATATTATAGCTTAGGAAGAAATTCTATTGGACAATAGTAATTTTTTTATTTCTACTTTTATGACAACAGTTTTTTATTAGATAATACATATGTAAATGTTTGATCATTTTAATAAATTCAAATTTTTATTGGTTTTTACAATAGAAAATCATTTTTATTAATCATTTTTATTGGTTGTTATGACACAAAAAAATCATATTGTTCATTTTATTGGTTATTATGACAGAATAATAAATAATATTGTTTATTTTATTGTCTGTTAAAGCATAAAAAATTTATAGATACACTTTATTGGCTTTAAACTATTTAATATTGTATGTTTTCATAGTAAAATATTCTATTCAATTCCACTACACTAGATTACTTACTAGACTGTAATCTTTTATAGTAGTCTCTCCAGAGATAAGTAACTCTTGCAGTTGATGTCCAGTTTCCAAGACATCTGGTGAAGTTTATACTAAAATCCTTTATTATATTTGCGTGTCTGGTATATATTTCTTTCTTAAGTGCTACTGGTATCGACCTCCAGCTAGGATTAGAACAAAGAGCAATCACTGAAGAATGAACAGCCATATCATCACATATAAGCTTTGTACACATATTGAGTATGGCTTTTTTATTACTTGTTATTTCAATGCTAAGATCTTTACTTATCATCTTAAAGATATACTTTAACATTATTTCATGGAATACACTCACTGATTTGCAAATGATATTAGTACTAGACTATTAAAGGATATATTAATATATATTCAAATCATTTTATTTTGTTGTATAGTAGCAGAAACAGAAAACAAAATGTGTTTGTTGGAAATGTTTCTATTCTCCAGTTGACTCTGGAGAGCAGTAATCTCCAAATTCAAATCTTCAATGCTTGTCTTCATTTTGAGCTTCAACTCTTTGATCTGGGCCTTCATTTCAAGTTTGGTCTTTTCTTGGCCTGCCTTCAAAGATAGTATCTCATTGTACATGGCGTGTAGCAAAGAAATAGAATTATTATCTGTGTTATTCATGTTGAGAGTTTGGTTTATCTGAGAAAAAGGATTGTTGTGAAAGAAAGATAAAGGCCAAAAAAAATTTCTATTGTCTATTATTAGTTTCATGTAAATGAGTTTAACCTATTGGTCCAGCCAATATTATTATTGGGCTACTGTAGTTCTAATAACAGCTATTACGCAATGTTTTAGCTTCTGTTCCTAAGTTTATATTTGTATCATCTATGTCATTGCCTACTTGTAGTCATTAAGTCTATACAAATCTCAATGCTATTAAGTATAAAGACATATTATTTAAAAGAAATTATCAATATTCATACATTTATTCTTAAGTGTTTATTTTCAACCTAAAAAATGTCTTCAAATTCAATCCTTGATAGTTACCAATGCAATCAATGCAAAGAGCGCCACACCAATTTAAAAAAGCCAAGAGTTGTAGAGCTCAATGCTTTAAGAACCATCATAGAAGACATAATGATATCCAGACTTCACAGACCACGCCTGTTCCTGGACAAGTCAGTGTTGTTTTGAATACTGTCTCAAACGACACTATCGAGTAAGACTACAAATCACATACATACTATTAGAAAGTGTAATTAATAATATTGTTACCTTCATAAACAAGCAGAGAACGTGCTGATGCAATCGAAGATCAGATCATGGATACGCTCAACAGCGAAGATAATGATGATCCAATTATGAATATCTTCAGTAATGATAATAATGATGAGTCTATGGTAAGATATATATATATATATGTCTTATTATATAATGCTAATTATTATTTACCTTGTTAAAGTATGATGCGGAACTTGGCAACAATATGGATATCATTGAAAACGAAACATCTCCTTTGGTTTTTGACTTCAGTCAGCCTGCATCTACCCCTGACAAAGACGATGCAAAGAACCTTGAGTTTCTCAAGATCATTAAGGATTTTGGTATCTCCCGCAATGCCCATGAAATGATAGTCAAGCATTTCAACAGCATTTTGGAAACATCGACTTGTATTACATATAGAGCATGTACTTCTCATCTTGGCAAAAAGCTTTTGAAGCGTTTCTCGGGTGTGGAAGAGACAGTCCATGATATCTGTCATAGGGGATGTATGCTCTTTACCAGTCCATCCCAGACTGAGTGCTCCAACTGTAGACAAAGCCAGTACAAAACAAGACATAGAGAAACCAAGGGTGGTGATCTGGTTGCTGCTGCCACGATGATACAGCTTCCATTGGCAAGACAACTGGCTCTTGCGTTAGCCAACAAGAATACAAGAGCAGATATGCATTACTACCATAATTATGAGTCAAGCTTGGATGGAAGTAAAACCGATGTGTTTGATGGCCAGGTTTACCAGCAAGCAAAACATCTGTTTTCCAGAAAAGATGACATTGCAATTTCGTTGTCTGTTGATGGATTCACACCACACAATGTTTCTGGTTCTGTAACGATCCTCCATGCCACCATTCTTAACCTGAATCTCATGGTCCAGTATGAAAGAAGCAGAATGCTCCAGATTGCAATGATCCCAGGTCCAGGTGCACCTGCCAATTTCTGGTCGTTCATGGAACCAATGATGAAAGAGCTCCTGGTGTTGGAGAGCGAAGGGATAGTTGTCAAGACACCAAACGAGACCATTCATGCCAAGATACATGTCTTAATGGTCACTGGTGATATTCCCGCCTTAGCAAAGTTGGCATGTCATTCTGGACATATGAGCAAAGACGGTTGCCATATCTGTCATGTTGTTGGCCAATGTCCCAAGCATGAACAATACTTCAGAACTTTGCCCAGCACCAATATCCGTATGCTGGAAAGTTTCCAGAATTTTTCCCAGGCCAGTGCATCCAGCCGCAAAGGGTTAAATGGACAATCCCCCCTGGGAACATTGAAGGTATTCTCTGGACAATTGTTTTTTGCCCTCGATGAGATGCATAGACTTTGCCATGGAATAAGCAAGCAGGTCTGGGGTTTGGTTTCTGGTACCTATGGAACAGATCATTGTTTTGCTCTTTCTTCTGGTGTTTGGAAGGAGATCGGTACAGCAATGTACAAAACAAGAAATAACATCCCTACATCCTTCCATGGCGATTGGAGGGATGTATACAAGAACCCCGAGCTGTTCAAGGCCGTGGATTGGGCAGACTTTCTTCTGTTCATCGTCCCTACACTGGTGGCAGAGCGTATTGGAGATGCAACTGCCCAGAACACATTACTTGGCTTGGTTCAAGCATGTAACCTACTCATGAGCTGGGAGTTATCAGCAGATGAACAAATCTCTATCAAAAGGTATATTTTAGTAAAAGCTATGTGTTATTCTATTATTTATTCTAACTATTTTTCTTCAGTAAACTTGAAATATGGAACATGTACCTGGAATCGCTGCTTACAACTGGAAAAATCAAAATCAATATTTTCACTATAAATCAGCATCTTCTTCAGCACTATCCTCTCATGATTGACGCATACAGCCCACCTCATGCATATAGTGCCAGATCCGTGGAACAGGCAATTGGTGAATACTCAAGGGCTATCAAGAGTAATTCTGCTATAAATGTTAATGCTGGCAATATCATGCTTGGCTTAGCACAAATACAACAAGCAGAGGCCGGAGCCACTGTCATGATTACAGAAGCAAGAACAGCACAACACTTACAATATGAAGATTCCACTGCTGGTTGGCCGTTGACAGATGAGGGTGAGCGTGTTGGTGCTGAGTCTGATATTGAGTTCTGAGGGCCTTTGAGAAATAGAACGATCCGAGATAGTTTTGAAGGCATTTCTTGTCTTTTGAAACTTCTTGAAGACTTCTACGAATCAAAGGGAGAAGAGTGTAGTATGATTGAAGCAGCTATACAAACTAGCCACAAGGCATTTGTCAATGGTTGTGTGATTGACTCTGCACTCGACCAAAATTGTGTAAGGGAGGCACATAACATCAGATTACAGATTCAGATTGATGAAAACCGCAACATAAATTCTGCATACTCCCCGGTTTACAAGGATTTCTTTGGAAAAGTTGTTGTCTTCTTTGAGCACAAGCTCAATAAGAAGAGATGGCCACTTGCTCTTGTAGAGATTGTGGCAGTCTGTTTGGTAAATAGTAAACCAGTTGTTAACAATGGGCAAATGAAGCCAAAGGTAGTTCACCTGGCAGATGTCAAAGAATTGGTTGGTTTGGTGAAGTCGGACATGACTATAAATACAACAACAACAACAACAACAACATACATAGTGTGACCAGAGCTTAACTGCGGTCCAAAATTGTCACTTGGTTCTCTTGCAGACCTATAATTTGTTTTTTTTGTAATACATTTTTTTTTTTCAAATTGTCTTAACATATTTTATTTTCTCAGCAGAAAGTTTAGATATTTTCTTTTCTTTTTCTTCTGACTTTTAATAGTCATCAAATGCAATCTACATTTACTAAAAATGTAAAGTCTGTAGTTAAATCTTACTTTTGTCTATCAGGGGATTTAATTTTAGGTGGTTAATTTGCTTTTTGTCAACCTTTTCAAAAAACAGAGATTTTCTAGTTTCAAATTGGATTTTTAGTAATTTTTTAATTATTATAGGCCAAAAACATAGCGACAAAAGCAAAAAACCACCATTTTTTCTCATAGTGGGTGATAATAGGAATTAATACAATATTTGGTGATAGTTTTGAAATAATTTTAATAAGAGTGTAAAGAGATAGTTTATTGAATAAAATAAATGGTAATAATTCTTTCCCCTTTTTGAAAAATAGCGTTTGCTAATTAAGTCTAAGGTGTTAAATTAAGAAAAGATAATAGAGTAGGGGAAAAAATCGAGAATAATTGAAACAATTTAAAAATTAACGAAATTGAAAATTTAACTAATATAAGATAGGGGGAAATAAAAAAATATAAGTGAAGTTGCTGCAGAAGGAAATAGAAAAGGTGCCAAAAGAAAAGAATCTGAAAAAAGAAATGTCAAGAAAAAGCCAGCCAATACATATTTTTTTAGAAAACTTGCACTGGGTTTACAGAGGGAGAAGACAAGAGAGAGCATCTGCTGGATTGTCACGGCCAGGCTGGTGTTGGATTATGAAGTCATACTCCATGAGGGCGGCAGCCCATCTTGACAGTTTTAGTGAAGGGTTTGGGTTCTTGATAATGTAGACAAGCACAGCATGGTCTGTCCACAGGATGAAACAACGCCCAGCAAGGTAATGGCGGTACCTCACAACGCCCCAAATGAGTGCCAAGGCTTCCAGATGAGTTGCAGCATAATATCTCTCTGGTCCCCTTAGCTCTCTCGATCTGTAAGCAATTACGGTCTCCTCCTACAAGCAATCGCCTGGAGCTTGTGACAAAACCGCCCCAAGGCCACGGGTTGATGCATCAGTTGTCAGGATTTGCACCTGACCACGATCCCAAAAAGCCAAAATCGGTGGACTCACCACAGCAGACCTGAGTGCCAAAAACGTCTTTTCTTGCTCGGGGCCCCAAACGAAAGACACATCTTTCTTTAGCATCTTCACCAAAGGTTGCGCCACCTTAGTGTAATCAAGGACAAACCGACAATACACTGGAAAAATAGGGTAATTTCATCTATGGCGTAGGGTACTATTATTTGTGGAGTGGTAGCTTAAATTTCCATCACTTTTGTCTTTTTTATTTTTGACGGCGATGATAATGCTCGGTCTGTTTTATTGGATAAAAAAACGAGTTTACTCTTTTTTGTAAAAAATGTCTGCGAGATTTCTTTTTGGGACTTGTAGCCATGTCGCAGAGTCAATAGTTGTAGGAAACTTAAACCAAATGATATCTTTTGAGTGAGATAATAAAGCTTTTTATTGTTGTAATATTTATTTATAAGTATGATGAGGTTAATGGTCGTGATATTACTACAAATATTTTTGTTGTATATGCTCTACAGCTAATAAAATGTACATGACGACATGTTTTAACAAAAGTGTGTATTATTGTATTTTAGAATGAGGCAATCAATTACTGTTTAGAGAACTGCCCATTTTAACAGCCGGAATAAACTATGTCATTTTGGAAGCTGGTGTAATTTGGAAAGATATATATTAAATTGTGTTCCTGAACAATTTTCTATTCTTGTCAATTCTAAAAACTTAAAAAATAAAACATACGCACACAATATGTCAAACAACAACAACAATTCAGAATGCAAGTGCTCTAAATGCTCTTCCAATAGCATGGGATTTGTTTTGGTGTCTACCCAAACACTCAGAAGACATGCACAACAGGATATCGTGAGACAATATCAGTCAGGATCTTCTTGTAAGTTCAAATTTAAGAAAATTATTATTGAGACAATTTTAATTAAATATTTATTTTCATATAATATAGCCTCAGTTATAGAAGTAATGTCGAATGACAATGACATGGAGATTGACTTTGAATACAATGTTGATGCCGAAGATCAAGTTGAAGGTATGCATAGTATTTTTATTAAAGTTTTATAATCATTTATAATATCTAATAATTTGATTCTTTTTTACCTAACAAAACAGCCGAAGACTTACCTCTTTTTGGCATTGATTCCTTGTTTGATTCTGAAAGCGAAGATGAGGGTGTCATTGAAGCAACCATTTTGGATATTTCTGACAATGAATCTGATGATGTTAGAGGTTAGTACAAAAAGCACATATAAATCAATAAAGTCAACAAGTATTGATTTTTTTTTCAAATAGAGCACTTTTCTTCATCCAATATGCCAGTCGATCCTACTCATGCTTTCATTGCTTCTTTTGCTGCCTTCTTCATATCCAAATATGTTGTCAATTCTGGTGGTGCTGTTCTGTTAAAGTTTCTTAACGAAGTATTGGCACACTTTGGACAGTCTTTCCGTCTTCCCCTCAGTATAAGCGGTGTCAACTCTATGACCGGTCTCAGCGACGTGACTCGAGGTGTCCAGCGGTTTATTGCATGTGGCAATTGTAACAAAGTATACAAAGAGTCCGATGTTGTTCCAGAGTGCTGTAATTTCGAGAGACTCTCTGGTAGAGAATGTGAAAATGCTCTTTTGCAACATCAAGAGCCTTGACTATTCCCAAAAAGATCTACATGTATAACTCCATAATCAAAACATTGTCTATCCTTTTTGCCGCCCTGGATTCGAAGACACCATCAACCATTGGAGAATCAGAGTGCAAGTTCCAGGCATGATGTTTGACATTTACGACGGTACGAAGTGGAACAGTCTGAAGGATAGCAATGGTTTACCGTTTGTGAATCATGAGCGCTCCATAATGCTTACCATGAACATCGATTGGTTTCAACCTTTCGATGGGGTCACTTACTCCTGTGGTGCGATATACCTTTGCATCAACAACTTGCCAAGATCGGAACGGTACAAGAAGGAGAATGTTGTTCTCGTTGGTCTCATGCCAGGGCCCAAGGAAGCAAAGACAAGTGAGATCAATCACTACCTCCGTCCCCTTGTCGCGGAACTCAACCAGTTGTATGGCGGTGTGGTGATGCCTACCGTACAGTGCCCATCTGGTGCTCTTGTCTGTGCTGCCCTTCTTCTTGTTGCCTGCGACATTCCTGCTGCCCGTAAGACTTGTGGGTTCACCTCTCATTCAAGCACATGTGCATGCAATAAGTGCAACCGACAGTTCCCTCGCCTTCCAGACTCCAATGCTGTGGACTACTCTGGGTTCGTGTTTTCTGAGTGGGTGCCTCGCACTGATGCCGAAAACCGCCGTGATGCTGAGTTGTGGAGAATGGCCAGCAGTGATGCACAGAGAAAGAGATTGGAGAGGGAAAATGGTGTCCGATGGTCAGAATTGCATGACCTGGTTTACTTTAACCTCGTGGAGTGCACTGTCATCGATCCGATGCACAACCTGTACCTCGGAACAGCAAAGAGGATAATGGAGAAATGGAGATCTTCAGGTCTCATCACAGATGCACACTTGGCCGAAATGCAGTTGGATGCTGACAAGCTTGTACTGCCAGAGGACTACACGCCATTAGGGACAAAGATCGGGCGTGGCTTCCCATTCATGAAGGCCGACGAGTGGAAGTCTTGGTGCTTGGTGTACTCTCCTGTTCTCCTGCGTGGTCGTCTACCTGAAGCTCATCTCGGTAACTGGACAACGTTTGTCAATGCATGCCAGTACCTCTCAATGCCAAGCATATCCATGGCTCACCTTGATGAAGCCCATCAATCTTTGGAGGCTTTCTGCAGAGAGTGCGAGAAGTTGTATAAAGCCCCATTCCTTTCGCCAAACATGCATCTCCATCTTCATCTGCGAGAGACTGTACTGAACTTTGGCCCGGTTTATGGCTATTGGCTTTTTAGTTTCGAAAGATGCAATGGTATCTTGAAAAACTATGCGACAAATAGAAAAGACGGGTTTGAGGGAATCTATATGAAGAAGTATCTTGAAGAAGCATACCAGAGAGATCTTATTCGCCAAACTTTGCCAATAATTCGACCTGAGCATTTGGCAATCATCCTTGAGCTCACTGCATCCACTGCCAATTCCATAGCCACTTCCACTTCCACTGCCACCTCAATCCAATTCGATATCAATGCTTTTCTTGATTCTCCTGAGATCAACTTTGATATCGTCAAGGGAAACGAGCCTTTGCCCCCTTCCGCACTTCCTTTAGCTCTAAAGGGGGAGATTTCCATGGATGAATCCGAGTATGAGCATTTGTTGGAATACTATCGCAAGACATACGATGATCAAACTCTTGTTCATTATCGTCAGGCTGGTCATTCCGATAATTTTGTTAACAATCGGATACAGAAGTTTGAATCAATCAATCTTCTTGGGCAAATCTACAAGAGCAAAACGAAGAATCAGTGTGGGTCGTTCATGCAAGCCTTGTTTGAGACAAGTGATGGTAGAAGTACCAAGCCATACGCGGGCCAAATTCAGTACCTCTTTGTCAATACTGCTGTAAACTCGTTTGCTGGTCATGCGAGTCAGCATGTATTTGCATATGTACGATGGTACAAGGAAGTTTTACTTCAGCCCAGAGCAGGAGAAGGAGTTGAGGTGAATGAGGTGGGGTTCGAAGATGACAGCATGAACAGCATTCTCCCAGTGCATAGAATCTGCTATCCAGTCGCAGTAGGCGAGCACCTTGGTCTAGAAGGCGAAGTTCAGATGTGTGTAGTTCCTTTGCCACGAAAAATATATATTTAGATTCAAATACAAAAATAAAACACGTATAAAAAAGAAATATTAATTAATACAGACTAATATATATAGCTGCACGTTTATTTTTTATTATTTCTATAAATTTTTGTTTGTACTTGGCATGCTATACATGCATCTGTATACATCATGCTAATCCGTAAACATAAACAAGTAGAAAAAAGACTCTAAAATAGTTGGCAAGAAAAAAATGATTTATTTTGAAAAGCACCAATCTGGTAGTGACTGCCAAATTCTCGGGAATGCTCACTTCTTTCTCATAAGGGATGCACTTTTTCAAGCTTTCTGAATTTTTCTTCAAACGGATAACAGTAAGTTCATCAATAGTACTAATAAACGTCTGGAGCTGGTTTAAAGAATAAATAGTATTAATAAAGTATTATTATTTTCTTTAAAACATAAATAGATGTTTAACATTACCTCATCAGTTCTCCAGCTGGGACGATATGCCCGCACTTTGTTATCTCCATCCGACTCGCCATCAGACATCACGTCAATAGAAAGAATATTTCCGCAATCATATCGATTCATGCCCTCATGAATAGCCTCTGTGTATGTCTGGTACGTGATAATACGACGGTCAAGAAGCTACCAAAGAGTATTGTATTAAAACATTAAATCAATAGTAAATTAACTTTATTTTAAAACTTACGGTCTTCTTTCTGTTGCGTCTTCTTCCAGCTTTATTTCTAGCCATAATCTTCTCTGCTGAGGTCCGGAAGACTCGCACTTGATTTTGGTAGTGATTCTTTATTATATTCATAATGACACTCTTTGACACATTTGTGCAACATCTTTGAGGTCTCAGGTACTTGAAGAGAGCCAGTGCAAGTGTCTTGTTGTACTTGTCGCCATACGTGCCAGTCATTGACCATGCTGATCTATTATTATTCTCAGCAACTTTGAGCGGGTCTGTGCTAACAAAGTTCGGTTTCTTGATGTAACTATTGATAAGTTGCTATAAAAACAGTATTAGATATATTAATCAGTAATGTTATTATTATCAATTTACTTACAGAAATTAAGGGATGATGTTTCGCTCCAAGGTCAAGATCATCATCCATGGAAGAAGAAGAATCCGCTGGTACAGCAGAAGGCATCACGGAATTTTGGCTGGTCATTGCCTTTTTTATTTCAGCATTTTCAGTCATGAGCTGAAGGACCGAGTTCTTCAAAAATTCATTTGTCTTGTTGGACAAATCCAGGCCATTCTTCAAATGAGTTATTGCATCAGTCACTCCTTTTGCATTTTCTTGCAAGGATTGCATCGACACATTGTTGGCTGCCAACAAGGTAAGGACGTGATCCATTGGGGTCACAGCGACTTGAACTTCAGGGGCTGTGTCAACTGCTACTTCTGGAGTTGGTGTATCAATTGGAGCAACAACACCTGCAATTGTGCTATTAAGAACAGCATTCATGCGTAGGTTGGGTCGGCGGGGAGCAGTAGGAATACGCTTTGTCATTTTCTGTTAATAAAATAAATATTAATAATTTTCAACTAATATTGTACAATTCACTACACTTGTTATATCATATTTAAAATTCACATACTAGTAAAGAGGATAAGCGGTGCAGATTAACTCTCTACCTTTCATTTGATATTTAAGCACATCTCCCAACCGCTTGATCCACATTTAGACAACTTCTTTTCTAACTCAATGAGGCACAAAGTAGTATTTCAAGATGACGGTGGTCATCTTCTTTTGGAGTATTACTTTTTACAGCCCGCATTTTGTCAGGGTCAAACTGGATTTTAAGACAAGTCTTTTTTTTTCCTTTTTTTTTCTTTTAACAACATTTATTATTGATATTTTCTTTGTTTCTCTTTTGCTTATGTTTTTACAATTTCACTTATAATTTTTTCTTTCTTTTATAGCTCAATACCAAATATGTGTCTCTTTGTTTGGCTATACTCTGTCTGATATATCAAGGTAAGATATCATTATCTTACAGATCTTTGTTACTCATCATATTGTTTGTCTAGCCATTGCTACTCATTTCCATTGAGTCTCATCATCTCTTAATCGAACATGATGGTAAGTTTTTTTCTTAAAAAAAATTCAAATTATTCTTTTGTCTTCCTCATAGATATATATTTATTTTTATTATGATTTATTAGTTATGTCTAATATTATGCACGAAGACGTATAATCAGTAATATTTGGTAAGTTAACTACAATATATTTAATAAATACGCCTTTACTATGCACAATATTAATAATTATTCATTTTTAGAATGTATCTCTATTCAAAGACTACTGGTATTGTCTTGATAATTCTGAAGAACATGTTTATATCAATTTTATGTCAAGTCTTCTCCGCCTTGTAAGTATTTATGAAGAAATTTCAATTTAAATTATTTACTAATTCTTCTTTTCTATTAATCATTTTTTAATAGCATTCCCGCTATTAAAGTATGTATTCCATGTCTACTCCCGGAAGGCTTTAAATTATATATAGCGAGCAAGAAGTATTAGCGATTATAATAGTAATAGTATCAAAACTGTCGCGAAATTAGGATTTTTATCTAGAAAAGATTTTCCTATCAAATAAAACAAAATTGAACAAAAAATGTATAACCCAATTTTTTCCAAAAAATAAATAAATAAAAGTAAAATAAATAAACAAACCAAAGAGGCTTGTTTATAAAAATCTACCCATGCTTTGTTTCTCTTTTCCATTGTAAAAAAACCTAGTTTCATTGCTTTTGTGTGTATAAAAAACCTAGTTTCATCACTTTGAGCATGTATAAAAAACCAACTATCATCATTTCTTTATATTGTAAAAAACCTACAATCATCTCTTTGATAGTTTTTAAAGCATTTCTGCAGCCAATAAAAAAACCTAGTAAAAATAATAATATAGGACGCTAGCTCTTTATAGACCTCAAAATATAATACATAAAGAGGTAGACTCGATAGGAGTAAAGCGTAACTACAATATTTATTCAGTTTCCATAGTTTGCGGACTGACAATCGTTCTACATTGGGTTTTCGTGTACCCGTTGTTATGATGATATGCATCAGTACCATAGATGATATCGTACCATTGCTCAAAATGATATATCACAAAAATTGTGATGATATCAGCTCAATCATCTACATTTTTGGTACATTTGATCCAGATGAAATTACCCTATTTTTCCAGTGCTATATATATAAGTGGATGACAGCTAATCTGGTATATATATAAATGGATGACAGTCAGTCTGCTATATATATGTAGATAACAGCTGATCTGCTATATATATAAGTGAATGATAGCTGATCTGCTATATATATAAGTGGATGACAGCTGGTCTGATATATATATAAGTGGATGACAGCTAATCTGGTATATATATAAATGGATGACAGTCAGTCTGCTATATATATGTAGATAACAGCTGATCTGCTATATATATAAGTGAATGATAGCTGATCTGCTATATATATAAGTGGATGACAGCTGGTCTGCTATATATATAAGTCGATAACAGCCAGTCTGATATATATATAAGTGGATGACAGCTGATCTGATATATATATAAGTGAATGATAGCTGATCTGATATATATATAAGTGGATGACAGTTGATCTGCTATACATATAAGTGGATGACAACTGATTTGCTATATATATAAGTAGATGATAGCTGATCTGCTATATATATAAGTAAATGACAGCTGATTTAGTATATATATAAGTAGATGACAGCCAATCTGATATATAATA